>NW_015557099.1:325482-336879 GCF_001515605.1 Sinocyclocheilus anshuiensis | reverse complement strand
TATATATATATATATATATATATATATATATATATATATATACACACACACACACAAACACTAGGGCTGGGTAAAAAATATAGATATCTCGATATTAATCGATTCTCATTTTTACGTAATGATATCGATTCTTAAATCCCAAGAATCGATTAGTCTAGCCTGTTTTCAGTTAATGGACGGAACGTTGAAGGGCACTTCCCATCCAATATATCGCAATAAGCATTGTGCTTTGGTACTTTTAATATGAAACAAAGTCTCAGATTTCTAATTCTTTCCATTGTATTGCAGTATTCAAACAATAAATGCCATTTTGGCGCTGTTTAATGTGGAGTGACAGATCGCTGTAGCGCCTCCATCAACAGACGCGTGAACTGATCATATCCTCCACATCAATACTTCCTGTCTCATGTAATCTCTCAATCAGTGTTTCAGTCGCGCAAAGGTGTCAATATAATGGCTTTTAAACAAAGTCACGTAACGTCACATTTACCTCAGAAAAAAACATTTGGTGACCATAAACTCATTAGTCAGATAGAATTTTGCTAAATATATGCACCATATAGCATATTCATTATAAATTTTACTGTTCTTCAATGTTTAATTTATGTTTGAATAAATCCATCATTTTATGACAGCCACCATTATGTTTATATTTAAAAAAAAAAACGAATTGAAGTAGAAATATTATGTAATTGTAACTTTATTACTTTAAAAACTTCATTAAGTGTAATTTTAAAAAATCAGTCAGTTTTAACCTTCAATATTATTAAAATGTAGTACCAACTGACTCTCATGTATATTTTACAGCATTAGTTGAGAGATTTTTTTTCGTTGTACCTGATATATATCCAAAATAATCGAATCGAATCGCAAACTTGTGAATGAGAATCGAATGGAATCGTGAAATTTGTGTCAAAACCCAGCCCTATTACAGTGTTTTAATAGTGCTTGCTTCATAGCTGAACATTTAAATGATCTTCTACAGGAGCACTGTCCACTGGCCTGGGGAAATGTCAACCTGTTTGACTACACACACACACTGGTCTCAGGAAAGATGGCACTGAACCTGTGGCCAGTACCACACGGCCTAGAAGACCTCCTCAACCCCATTGGGGTCACGGGCTCTAACCCTAATAAGGTGTCCTCTCTTGCATAACCTCTTTGAACACTAAACCACTTTAATAAGCTCTAATACAATTCCTCTGTGTTGTCTAATCTGAGGTGACATGGTTAATTAAGAGCGTATGGTCTGAATCTGTTTAATCAGTGTTGTGTTTATTATTTTAATTGGTAATTTTTTACTTCAGAGGAAAATCTTAGTCTAATGGTCTTAATACAGAATTCAGGAGTGTAATGGCATAGATGCTAAAACTGTATTAGTTCTTAGTAAAGTGTTATTTAGTTACTAGCGTTTGGCTGTATTTTCCATTTATGTATTTATTTATTTTTGCTCTAGGAAACCCCATGTCTAGAGCTGGAGTTTGACCACTTCAGCTCTCCAGTTAAGTTCCCTGACATGGCCACGATTGAGGATCACGCTAACTGGATAATATCCAGGGAGATGGGATACAATTACTGCCAGTCTGGACAGGTGAGCTTACAGACACACATCCTAATTAATTAATTATAGTGACACACTTCCTGCTGCTATTAATACCCTTTACAAGCTTGTGGAGAATGAGAAACATCTCTGCCATTCTCTATGGCACCTCATGAGTCATTATTTCAATTATTAATTATCATGTTCATTTATTTGATTTTGTAATATAGCTCAGCAGTGACCATCCACTTTTTTTTTTAAGTATTGGTCCTGGACGTTTATTTACTTTCCTAAAAAAATTATTGTTGATTCATCTCCGATTCATCATTTTGAACTACTGCTTTCTTGTTAAAAATAACTGATGCATCACTTCTACAGAACCAATGATAACAGAGGTCATTTTAGGTCTGTCTTGCATTTATTTGGTCAAAATAATATTAGTGTGAAATATTAGTACATTGTAAAATAACTGTCAGCTGAATTTTCAGTCTTCAGTGTCACATGATCCTTAAGAAATCACTCAGATATACTGATTTGCTACTCAAGAAACATTTATTATTATTATCAATGCTGTTTCCCTACTTAATATTTTTGTGGAATAATGAAGTGTCATTTCTAAACAATAGTATTAATTTCTTAAAGTCTTCCTGACCGCAAACTTTTGAATGATAATGTGTATATAAAATAAAATGGAAAAAAAAATATGTCAGACATTTGTAAATATTGCTTTCTTTTTGAAAAAAGTTTTCTTTGTGAAATTCGTTCTCTGTTTATTAATTGAGTTTCTCATCTGACTAACAGAGCAGCAGACTGGCCCGAGACCATGCCATGACGGAGGCAGATATAGAGCAACTTCGTCAGCTGAGCAACAGGGACCCGCTTTCTGAGATCACTGAGCAGGAAAAAGACTTCTTATGGAGACACAGGTAGTCCAACGCCCTCATAAGCTCTCCTCACTGTGGTGTCCATTGGCACAAAAGTTAATTTCATTTATATTTTTAATTTATATTTTAAAGTTATTTAAAACGGTATTTGTGTTTTCTACTCTAGGCAGTATTGTGTAAATATTCCAGAAATCCTGCCAAAGATTCTCCTGGCAGTGAAATGGAATTCCAGGGATGAAGTTGCACAGATGTATTGTCTTCTTAAAGACTGGCCCGCAATAAAGCCGGAACAAGCCATGGAGTTGCTTGACTGTAACTATCCTGATCCAATGATCCGAGACTTTGCAGTTCGGTGCCTTGAAAAGTATCTGACTGATGACAAACTCTCGCAGTACCTCATTCAGCTGGTTCAGGTGAGACTGATATATTCAGTTATTGATTATAAATGTCCTTATTGTGTTTATTTTAGGGCTGCCCTAAAATAAAGAAGTAATAATTATGAATGTGTCAGGGAAAAACAGTAAGGAGACTGCACTAACATTTTAATAATTTGATAAATTAGTGCTTTTTTTGTTTTCGGTAGGGATGCACCGAAATGAAAATTCTTGGCCAAAGCCGAAACCTAACAAAATGAATCACTGGGCAGAATACCGAACACGGTTTTTCAAGTTTTTTTTCCCCCATGTATTTTGCCAATTTCTTTTTTCACCATTGCATGAATTAATTCAATAAAATAAAATGTGCTTTTACTGTTTTGTCTTGCTTTTCAAAGAAAAAAAAAAATCAATTACAAAACAACAATTTAAAAATATTTAACACGGAACATTTTTAACATTCTAGCAGACACAATACCAACAAAGCACAATTTAACTTAAAATGAATAAGTTAGTAAAATAATATTTTTTGGCCATCAGACCCCCTTCTTGAATCAGGCATGTATTTTTACTGTACAATTAAAAGCAGCCTTGCTGAGAAGAGACTTATTTTAAAACATAAAAAAAAAAAAATCAGATCCTAATTTGAACACTATGTGTGAATGTTATAATAAATGTATTAACAGAGCTGTTGTAATGATTATTATCATTATTATTGTCTTGCTTTTTATTTTATTTTACAGAACAACAGTAAAATTACAATACTAACATTTATGAATGTTGATTAGAGTTCTTGCTTTTTCTCAACTTTTATTTTGGTGGAAACGCGCAGGAAGACCTCAAGTCTTCTTTTTGCTGACAACAGCAGATTTATAAATGAGTCTCATTACGAATACGTCGTACGTATCGCATTGTCACATGCCTTGAAAAAATTCAGAAAAATGTGACTGAGCAACTAAGGAGAGCAGATTTTCCTAGCGCTTTGGACTTTGAACCCTGGTTATACAAGCAGATGATAGCGCCGCGAGCTCGTGCAGCGCTGTCAGAATACATGCAATGCGTGTGTATTAGAAAACATAACGTTCTGCAGTTTATTTACTAATTGTTTAAGGCCATTTTGTGATTTCAATCATCATACAGTAACCAGCAACAATCACCCCTTCCTCTTTTCATCGAAGACATGCGATACAGTCCTAAACAGTCTCTCGCTGGTGCTTGTAATGATTTTTGCATCTTTCTCTGACAGTTTCAAATGCGTCCACACTGCTGACATGTGTGCTGCATTATAAAGAGCGTGCCTCTCACTCTTCGCTGGTTGCTATTTGATCGCGTTATATCATTGTTCGGTACAATTTATTCGGTCTTTTCGCTTATTTCGCGAATAATTTCGGTTGCCGAACATTCGGTGCATCCCTAGTAGGGCTGCACGATAAATCGCATGCGATATTTAACGAGCTGTGCAAAACCACGTTCATATTCACGCTATTTTTTGCGCAGCTTGTCAGTGAACAACGGCTCTGTGTAGTTAATGCTGCTCAATGTGAAAGCCCGCAGGTGATGGAGATTTACCGCTGATTACAGAACCGGCTTTCTGACAAGATGCGCATTAAATATCGCATGCGATTTATCGTGCAGCCCTAATCCCTAGTTTTCGGTTTAAGAGATGAAGTCGGCGACACTGACTCGTCATCTCCACAGTAGTGGACGCGCATGTATGCCTGTTTCATACGGATACATAATTTGAGAATATTGGTTTTACATTTAAATTGGTTCATTTGAAAGTAGACATTTCACTCTCTATAGATAGGCTATATTTATAATGTTTGTAAGGCAAAGATATACACAGAGTTTCGCGTTCAAGTTCATAGACCGAGACGGCAGAAAGCTTTGCTTTCATTATTTTACAAAAGCACAATGTTTTGTTGTTATTGTGAGTGCACACAAATAAACAGTCTTTACAGATTTGAAAGATGTATTACTCTTATCAGTATGACCAAAAATGATGGAGTATTTTAGGAGTAAGTGAGCGCCTCCATCTGTCCTGCAGTGAGTGCGCTTCTACACTACACACAGACACTTCAATAGCACACATTACTCTTGGTTAACATTAGATTGAGTGGCCATGTAAAGTTGCTAATACTTACATATTTCAGATGATAAGCCATATTTGAGGTCGATAAATGATAGGCGCAAGCGTTTGGATGTCCTGCTCGATGTACTGTATTACCATAGACTAGCCGTTAACGATCTGTCCAAGACTTCGCCTGTGGATTTATTTTTTATTTTTTTTCTGTGACTAGTAAAATTTTGGTCGACCAAGCCTCTTCTGGTCGACTAACGATTAGTCAACTATTAGGGGGAAGCCATAGTTTACTTGGTGATTTTTCAATGTTTCACTTTTCGTTTGTTTAAGGTTTTGAAGTATGAGCAGTATCTTGATAACCCACTGGTGCGATTTCTGCTGAAAAAAGCTCTTACCAACCAGAGGATTGGGCACTTCTTCTTTTGGCATTTGAAGTAAGCAGTTTCCTCTTTTTGTTCTCTTTTCTGTCAGACTTTTACGTACGCTGACCTAAATATCCTGATGTTTTTGAAGCTCCAAATGAAGTTAAATTGTTACCTATCTTGTTGGGTTGCAGGTCAGAAATGCACAATAAAACCGTGAGTCAGCGGTTTGGTCTGCTGCTGGAGTCGTACTGTCGGGCATGTGGCATGTCCCTGAAGCACCTGAGCAGACAGGTGGAAGCCATGGAGAAGCTCATCAACCTCACAGACATTCTCAAACAGGAGAAGAAGGATGAAACTCAGAAGGTAAACTCAGCCTTTGACCTTCTCGCCTCACCTATAAGTAGGTAGGTGAATGGGCACGTGAGGTTATATTAGGAGACTATTTACGCACACTGCAAATGAAACCGTAGCTGTTAGATTAGATTTACAGAGGATACAACATCCACTCTGTGAGGTGATCCTTTAAAAGCACTCAGGCATTACCTTAAACATCCCACTCAATGTTGTTAACGTAATGAACTTGAGCTTAAAGTTTATTGGTCAATTAAGTTGTTTTGCGTTTGCTGGGGAAAAACTTGGATCAGGTTTGAGGAGGCCAATGGCTTGTCTGTGCTTCAGTGTGAGAAGCTCCTCATTATGGGGCCTCAAATGTGATACTCATTATTTGATAATTGAAAAATCATTTAAGGAATCAATAAATCACTTTGGGAATGTATAAACAAATTGAAAAAATTAATTGATTGAAATTAATTAATTAAAAAAATCAAATAAGCAGCTGTTAGCATGTGGATAAATGGATTAAAGAATCTGCAATTTGATAAAAATAAACTAATTTACAGAGATAAGTAAATGAAAATTAAACAACATCACTGGAAATACAACTTAAAATTTAGTAGTATACTTGTATTTTTTAAGTAGTTTTTGCCATGAAAGTAGCCTAAGATGCTGACATGGCGTTAAATAAAAATATACTACTACTATTAAAATGTAGTAGTAATTAATATGGAAAAAAATTATCAAAATGTATGTCATTTTCAAAATTTTCAATTCAAAATGTATTTTAATATATGATAAAATAATGGATAAATGCATTTTTATTTTTCATTTAATTTTATTGCACCTGTCTCCTGGTGTAGTAGGAAATCAATAATAGGGCGGTAGATAATAGAATAATAAAAAACATTTCATTAAATGAAAATCTGAGGTCATTTATTTCCCTGATGTTGACTTTAGAAAAATATTTTTAAGTATTGACCGACTTTTATTTGAAAGTGTATTTGTTTCGGTTTTTCAGGTGCAAATGAAGTTCCTGGTGGAGCAGATGAGGCGACCGGACTACATGGATGCACTCCAAAATTTCACCTCTCCACTCAACCCTGCCCACCAGCTGGGTAACCTACGGTGAGTACCAACCTGCGCAGCATTTACAGCGAACAGCGAAGAGAACGTATTTTCACTTAGCAGGGATAGCACATGTCAGTTTTACTACAACATTGATTAACCATGGCAGTATGTTACAAAATCTTCCTTTTCAAACAAGTGCTGTTCTTTTGAACTTCCTGTTCATAAAGGGAAAAAAAATCATAGTTTCCACAAAAATATTAAGCAGAACCACTGTTTTCAACATTGATAATAAGAAACGTTTCTTGAGCAGCAAATCAGCATATTAGAATGATTTCTGAAGGATCATGTGACACTGAAGACTGGAGTAAAGATGCTGAAAATTCAGCTTTGCATCACAGGAATAAAGGACATTTTTGAAATTGTAATAGTATTTCACGATATTTTTTTTTTTTAACTCTATTTTTTAATCAGATAAATGCAGCCTTGGTGAGCCTTCTAAAAAAAATCATACTTTCCCCACTCTTTCAAATGGTAGTCTGTTTAATTTCTAACTTTGTTTTTCTGTTTGCACGGTAGACTTGAAGACTGCAGAATCATGTCCTCTGCCAAGAGACCGCTCTGGCTGAACTGGGAAAATCCTGACATCATGTCCGAACTTCTCTTCCAAAACAATGAGATCATCTTCAAAAACGGGGATGGTAAGATTTTTATTCTCTTTTTTTTTTTTCACATTTAGTATGAATTGTCTCCATTTTGTATGGTAAAAAACAAAACCTTTTCCTTTCCTTAGACCTGCGGCAAGACATGTTGACACTTCAGATCATCAGAATAATGGAGAACATTTGGCAAAATCAGGGGCTGGACTTGAGGTATGTGGGCGTACTGGTAAAACATCTTGCCTGGTAACCAAAACATTGTTCAGCCAAATAAATAGTAGTTAACCAGATATTAATGTTGAGTTGTTCTTAGTTTCCTGCAGCCAAGATGTAGAATTTTGTATTAACTCTCAAATTTCTGGTATTCCAGAATGCTCCCCTATGGCTGCTTGTCTATTGGAGACTGCGTGGGTCTCATCGAGGTAGTGAGAAGTTCCCACACCATCATGCAGATTCAATGTAAAGGAGGTCTAAAAGGGGCACTGCAGTTTAACAGTTCAACACTGCATCAGTGGCTAAAGGACAAGAACAAGGGCGAGATGTGAGTGGCGATTATTATTATAATTTTTAAAAAATTTGAATAATTACTTTCACCATTTAAATTCAAAATGAATGTACAATGCACAATTCAAATATACAATAACAAAATTATCTGTGTTAATAGGTACGACATGGCCATCGACTTGTTTACACGATCCTGCGCTGGCTATTGTGTGGCCACTTTCATTCTGGGCATCGGTGACAGACACAACAGTAACATCATGGTGAAGGATGATGGGCAGGTATGAACCTGATCTTTAGAGGCCTTAATGCAATTGAAACATTCAGTCATTATCAGTATTCTCATATTGACCTTTTGCTTATGTCCCTGCAGCTGTTTCATATAGATTTTGGTCACTTTTTGGACCACAAGAAGAAGAAGTTTGGCTATAAGCGAGAGCGAGTGCCATTCGTCTTAACTCAAGACTTTTTAATTGTGATCAGCAAAGGAGGAACCCAAGAGTGCACTAAAACCAGAGAGTTTGAGAGGTGCGTATGTGCATGTTGGAAGCATTGCCAATTATTTACCAGTGTGAGCTTAACAGAAACAAATCCTTTGTGTTTCAACATTAACATAGTAATTGGCAGGCAGCTAGCTATCTGAGACAATTAGAGATTGAGTTGAACAATAGAGGCTTTCAAAATGGGCCTCTCGGGCCTCCATACCAGCAGTCTTTCCTCCTCCAACAATACTCTGACAGCCAGCCGGCTGCCAAGTTTCCTGCCTCTTCTCCAGACTTCCGCTTTTTAACAAATCTCCGCTTCAGTCGGGCCTCAAAGGAGGCTTCAAAAAAGCAGGATTTGTTCTCTATCACTGTGTGTCAGAGGAGTAGACGTCCATGTTTCCACTTGCAAAAACTAAACCAATGATGAAATGGTGTCTGATGGAAGGACAGGATTTGAGTGCAGCTTCAAAAAAAGGTTTTGAAGCATAAAAGCATATTAAGGAATGTTTTTATGTTTTCTCCTTTTAGAATTTTGCCATCTTAAGTTTAGTAGCTTTATCTGTACAGCACTGCAGGAGTGATGTAATTTTGTAGGCCAACACGGAAGTTAGTATCACTCCCCGACAAAAACCCAATAGGATTTTTTTTATTAACTTCTGGATTGTTGCAGAAAAATAGCTCTGTGACTAACAAAAGTTTGTGATTCTTACATGTTAATCAAGATCATCTTTACAGACGAACACTTTTCTGAATTTTGATGCCTTATTACAATCACCAAAAATGAAAAGCTAAGCTTTCAGTTTTTATTTCAAATCTTCAAGTTGCAAAGCTTGAGTTAGGATCGTTTACAAGAGCATTTCCATTTTAGCCACTTTTTAGCAACTGGCTTTTATAAGAAATCTTTTAAGAAATCACTAGATGTATTTTAATTTGTAGAATAAAATGTGAAAATATTTTGAGCTATTGAGTATTGAGCTTGTGTTAACCACAGACCTTATTTCAGGCATTTAACCAGAAACCTATTCAAAAATCCCATTACTCCTTTCAGAGTTTGGGACTTCCTATAGATGCAGCAGGGAAGCTGAACGTCTCACTGTCTCCCCCTACAGGTTCCAGGAGATGTGCTACAAGGCTTACTTGGCTATCAGACAGCATGCCAACCTTTTCATAAATCTCTTCTCCATGATGCTGGGCTCAGGCATGCCAGAGCTGCAGTCCTTTGATGACATCGCTTACATCCGAAAGACCCTGGCGCTGGACAAAACGGAGCAGGAGGCTCTAGACTATTTCATGAAGCAAATGAATGACGCTCACCATGGTGGATGGACCACAAAGATGGACTGGATCTTTCACACCATCCGACACCATGCCCAAAACTGAGCCCACACAGATCCCAGCCCACTGGTGGAATTTGGGGCCGGATAACAGGCAGAAACAAGACCCTTTTTGTAGGACGCACTGCCTGATTTATGCCATGGAGAATCATAGCACCCAAACCTCATGTACAAATGACCTTCAGAGCACTAAAACAACCTGGAAGGACATCTTTTTGTGTCCTCTTGTTTATTATTCTTTTCCCCATGTGAGGCATCTCTTGCCCATCATCGTCCGGAGTGGTTGTATGTTATAGCTGTAGTTTTGTCCACGTTTTTTTTTTCTCTCCACATTGTGCTGCTCTTTTCCTGGAGAGTCAGTTATTATTATTAATATATATAATTTTTTTCTGTGGAAAACAAACCACTGTTCTCTTTTCTTCCTTATATGCACAGCGAGCTAAAATGATAGCCTGAATACCTTATTATGCACTGGACGTGAATATTTTTATTTCTTTTTTATTACGAACTCACATTTTGGCCTCACAGTAGCACTACATGAGTCTCATACTCCTTATACAGACTTTTCAGAGACATCGGTAAGGACATGGTTTGTGTTCTCAATATGCACGTAACGCACTACACAATAACAGCGCAGGTTTCATGATAGAAATATTCATTTTTAGGACTACGATATGGGTTTTTTGATGGCCAGTACTGATGGTGATAAGTAAGCAAATGAGTGCTGATTTCCCTTATTTTACACAATATTTACCCAGAATATTGAGTTTGAAGCATATAAGCAATCTTTATTTTTGACAAGGCTGTCCGTCAGTACCAATGAGGTTAAAAATGAATGGCCTGGCCGATATATATAAGTTTATCACTAATCAGGACATATATTTTCATTTTTATTCCTTACAGATCGATTATGTTTTTCCAGTTCCAGTGTGCAAAACATCACGGGAATCCAGGTTATCTGCTCTCTGTGTTTTCTCGGTTGTCTGGTGCGATTGAGCAGGGCAGAGTAACGATTGTCCTGCCAGATGCCCTGGCAGCGTGCAGATATGAAGCCTTAATACACTCGCATAGTATGAATTTATATTCTTCTTCATGTGCCCTTGCATGCCACAGGAAAGCAAACACTTGTCGGTGCATTGACACAGAGCAGTTATGAAAGAACAAAATAGCATTTTCTCCCCTTCAGTTGAGTAGCTGTGTCTCTGGGTACTTTATTTTACTACGCTAAAGCTGGCAAGACCTTACCTGGTAGCCTGACTTGTTTTATTCGTTATTTTTTTAAAAGATACAACTCGTAGTTTGTGTGTGAAGCATTAAAGGGCTAGTCCACCAAAAAATGACAGTTCTTTCGTTATTTATTGTAAACGTTGATAACTAAACCGTTTCGGTTCC
This sequence comes from Sinocyclocheilus anshuiensis, assembly GCF_001515605.1. Taxonomy (NCBI): domain Eukaryota; kingdom Metazoa; phylum Chordata; class Actinopteri; order Cypriniformes; family Cyprinidae; genus Sinocyclocheilus; species Sinocyclocheilus anshuiensis. The sequence continues at coordinate 325,861 of NW_015557099.1, read as the reverse complement.
TATTGATTTTAATAGGATAGGCAAAAAAACAAACAAACAATGGAAGTCAATGGAAACTGAAATGGATTATCAACATTCTGCAAAATATCTTGTGTGAAGAAAGTCAGTCATACAGGTTTTGAACGACATAATAGTCATTTTGGGGTTGACTATTTCTTTAAGAAAGATGGTGCTATGTAGTTAAACATGTTGAAAGATTCTATAGACGAAATGGATGTTTTAGACGGTGAAATGGCTTTTAGATGCTTCAAATGGATGACACTGGTAAAATATAATTTACTGATGACACTACAGTACAGTGCATTATAATAACTACAGATACATTTATATACATGCATGCATATATATATATATATATATATATATGTGTGTGTGTGTG
>NW_015557099.1:316841-325269 GCF_001515605.1 Sinocyclocheilus anshuiensis | reverse complement strand
CATATATATATATATATATATATATATATATGTGTGTGTGTGTGTGTGTGTGTGTGTGTGTGTATATATACGCATTCTGTTCCCCCTCATTGTCTTTTTCATTAGTGCAGCAGACAATGTACAGTGAATGTTTCATGGTGCAGGATGTCTCGAATGTGGCGTTACAGGGCTGAGCACTAGCTGAAACTAGAGAAAAAGAAAATAAAGGTAGTTATCTTTTATTTTGACATTTTCAAATTAACTAACTAATGATTGCCCTTTTGAGTCAGGTTAAGTGCCTTGCTTGGGGCCGTAATGGCAGTGTTACATTCGAGCTGCTCCCTTCGCCTGTTGGATTAGCAGCTTTCTGGATCTCTTTAACAGGTCCAATCCAGCCAAATAATCACACATTTAAAGGGATAGTTCACCCAAAAAACGATTACTCGCCCTCATGTCGTTCCAAACCTGTCTTTCTTTTTTCTGCAGAACACTAAAGAAGATATTTTGAAGAACCCAATTGACTTGAATTAAAAAACAGACATTATTAAAAATATATTTCATGTTTGGAGCGACATGACGGTGATGCAATTTTCTTTTTAGGGTGAACTATCTCATTGGACACCGATCCAGATTTTCTCTTTCCATCTCTCCTCGGCTCTCGTCGGTAAATCCAAGGCCCTGTTGTGTTTCTGCATTACTTTAAAGCTGTGAAAATGTACATTTACTAATGAGGTGCAATCGTGCTATTTAAATGGGTATATGGCTACTGGCAGGAAACCCCTGTTTTTCTCACCGTTTTATGTACGTCGTGTTTTCCTCAAAAGGAACGTCAGTGATCATACTTGCATAACCACCTGAGATATTAACGCTCCGATGAAAATGTGATTGATCTACGTAGGAAAAACTGAAGGAAACAACACATGCTCATTTCCATGTTACAGTCTGACGAGGTCTTTGCAGAGCTGAAATTCTGCTTAAATACTTGGCAACATCTAACAATGCAAATCATAATGAACGATGGTTTGTTTTTCTACTGTTTTTAAGTTTAAAATGGTGTCCTGAGTACTTACTATTGTAGTGTTCCACATTTAAGCATTTCCTTTTTTTTTGTAAACGTTGTAACTCTTATATGCAGTAAACAAATGAACAGATATACACTTGGTGTCAGACTGATGTATGCAGGTGGTTCTTGCACTTTGTATTCCTCCGTACTTTGTTCTTTCTCTCTTTGCCTTCGGTCCTGAGGGACGCTTTAGTCTCCTGCATGCGTTTTTAACCCTACGTGCTCATTTACTGCCTAAAACTGAGATCAGCTACGTTAGAGCTTAGTCATGGCAAGCAGCCTTATGTTAGCTCTCTTAAAGCCATTTAATGCATGGTTCTGTTCACTACATGTGTTTTTGTCTGTACAGGTTACAGATCTACTTGGGCTGGACCCGCTAAAAAGCCCATTCACAAACGTCTAATGTAATCAGTAGCTTTCTACTTTACTTTTTAATCATTTTAAATAACTTGCAAAGAAACTATTGAGATGCAGAAATTCTGGAGTCTTTTGTATGACAAAGGAAAATGAGGAAAAAAGGAGTTAAACGACAAATGTTTAATAAGTTTCAGTTGTTGTACTTGAAAATCATCGCTCGGAACTGTCTTTGTGTCCTGACTACAAAGCCGTCAATGTTACACAGCACTGAAGGTTTACTTGCATAGGCAATTTCATACCGATTGTGAATGTTTCAATGGTTTGGTCTGGAGTCTCTTTACAGTTAGAAACTGCTACACCAATAAAAAGAGAGAAAAATTACCATTAAATTCAAAGAAAAATAAAGTATAAATTTGTTTGCTATTATGTGAAGTCTAAAATCTATTTAATGGAAGGTCAAAGCAATTTTTTTGTTTGTTTTTAAAATGCTGAGTGGTTACATTTCTCTCTGTGTATTGCTGTTGCATTTTACTCATTTATGTGTTGAATTATGATGTCATAAAGATAATTTTCTTTACTATCACTATTATAAAATTATATATAACGGGCCAAATACTTTCTTTACCTCTTTACGTCCTTGCATGAGATTACAAAAAAGGAAAAGAAAAAATGGAAAAAAGAGAAAAGTTTAAAAAGTTGCCCTAGTATTTTTTTTATTTTTTTTTTTGGTGTAAAGGATTTTTCGGCCTATGACTGCACCCATCACATCTATAAACTGCCATCAGTTACAAAGCCTCATCTTCATTTCTATTCAATTTCATTGTGCACCTCAGTTCAAAAGTAGCTTTGTATCCAGTCTGTCTTCAATATTTTGAGTGTTATGTGACTATGTACAAATAAACGTATTTCAAGAAAATGTTCATGAATCTTGACTAATTATATTCATGTTGATGTATGTGAATGACTTTGACATGGTCTGTTTCCATTCACGTAGTAACTAGACTAGGAAAGTTTGAGACAAGCTTGATGTACACTTGACAAATCCTTGCCTAGAAGTAAAAAAAAAGCTGATGGTGACTGAAACAACAGGCCAGACAAAGATTTCGCTTGATCTGTCACACATTTAATTTATAAGTAACTGATTAATGGCATAGAAATATGTATTAAGAATCTTTTATATATAGGAATATGTTATATATTTAAAAATACATTGAGAATATATCAATTAGATTGTAAATCCTTGATTTTCCAAAGTGATCTCATACTATATAAGTAATCTCTGTGTGTGTGTGTGTAATATTTTTGTTTAAATAACAGTAAAAATGATTTTATTAAATTATATGAAAAATAATCGGTGTGTGTATAATATGTATTTTATATTTTCATCGAAATGTCATCCATAATGAAATGGAAATAAAATAAATCTCATACATTTAAATTTGATGAACAAATCAACATAAAAAAAAAAACTTGTCTATTCTCTGTCTGAAAAAAGTTTCCTTTTTTATTTTATCTATGGCGCACTTTAAAACAGAGGGAAAAAAATGTTTGATGTACCACGTGATTGCGAGTCTTTTATTATGAACTATTGAACTTCCGGTGATGTAAGACGCGCAAGTGTTTAGATGTCTCGTGTCTACACGTCTTCTGTCTTTACAAATTAATTTTTCCCTTCATTCTTTGGTGATTCGCTGCTACACAGTTTGCAGTCCGCAGAAGTGAAGGTGTCAGATGTTGTCGCGCGTTGCGGAATGCGTCACGTGACGGCGGTAAGTACCATCATGTGCAGTAACATGCCATCCTGCAGCAAGATAAATGCGTGTATATGGATATGCATACTTAAATATCCTCTGCTGCTGACATGCATTGGAGCTGACACCTTTGAAGGTTTAATGTTAGAAGTTATCATTGACGGTTCACCAAAAATAATGTTCTTACGGACTGACGAAAACGCACCATACAATTTTCATGAAATTTGTCTATGTAACATATCGCTATATATTATAAGTCATATGACAGATTTGTGTAATAAACACTCCTTTTCCTCTTTGCTGTGCCTCTCCAAACAAATATAATGCCGTTAGATTGATCTTTGTAAAATGTCACTGATTAATTCCTGTTTCTTGTACTCAAGGTGTGATTGGAGATTAAGAAAGAAAGGGCATCCTGCCCTATTTTGTGCAGGTAGAAGAGGATCCATGGGTGTCCTGCGGGTGCTGGTGGTCACCATGGGAAGGATCAGCACTTTTAGGTCCTATCAGATCATGCTGCTCTTTGCTGCAGCCCTGGCAGTGGTGGCCTTCTACTACTTTGGCTCTGAAAAGCAGAACTTCTCTAGCACCACAAAACGGATCAAGGAAACACAAGCGAGCCACAACAGCAATCGTGATGATGCAGATCTCTCCATAGACATCCGGTCTGGAAGTCCAGAAAGCAGAACGGGAGCTGGAGATGAGCTGGAGGGAAAGCCGGCACGCTTTCATGCTCTCATGATGTTCACCAAAGTTGACAAGAGCTTGAACTTGCAGCAGAAGTTTCAGGTGGCCATGCGCTCCGTGGCCAAACATGGACGGTTCCTGGAGGATGAGGTGCTGGTTCTCCATTACGTCTCTGATGCTGGAAGTCGGGAGCTGGGGGAGAAGATGCTTCCTGAACTTCTGCTGGATGCAACCTTCCGGTACGAGGTACGTTCAGCAAACCTTCATGTTTTGTAATGTGTGCTGATGTTGGATGATGCAGCATTGGCTTCCTTTTAGTTTATATCATGTTTTGAAGTTTTTGCGGTAGATTTTGATGATAATAATAAAAAGGGTGAAAAGGGTGTTTCAAGCATCAAAAAAATAAAAGTGTAATACAGCTTTAAATTAAGTTTTTTTCCTATACATTAGAATGTGTCCTGTTTAACTTTATATTTTTCTGAACGAAGCAACCACTATCATGCATTTTTTTAACCATGATTTACAGAAGACACCCACTGAAATGTCATTCCAGAACCAGCTTTACTGATAAGATGCGCGTTAAATATCGCATGCGACATGCAGCCCTAATTCAGTGTAACAATATTTATATACCAAAATAATCTTGTTAGGCATATTTTAAACATGGATCGTTTGATGACATATTAAAAGACTATATTTAAGCATCACAGTGCAGCCCTCAAATGCAAATTCACTTTAAATTTTAAATCTTTATAGTTTGCTAATGTCCTTCAAACCACTAGGTTTTACCTATTTGTCAGCAAAATGTTTTTGTAGGGAAGTGAAAGTCATTTAAAATATAATAAAATTTAGTATGATCACATATTCTTTTTTGTATTTTAATAAGTACAAGTCACAATAAGTATATTGTTTCATTTTTACACAAATATATCCGTTACTCTGAATGAGGATTTGCCAAAAAGAGAGATAATATTGCCATTGTTCCCATAACTGAAATGTTTTCAGTATTAGTCTGTGTCACTAAATGAGTTTTAATAATATTCCCGAGTGAATGACTGCAGAAGCAAATTTTAAAATATAATAAGCATTTTACTGATAATCCCCTGCCATGCTTGCTTAGTTGTCACTTTGTTTCTGACTTGCTCTGACCCAAAAATTGCTGCTTGCAGCCATATTTATTAACACTTTCTGGTTGCCAACATAAATGACATTATCAGGATGAGTATTTAAATCTCAAATTATCTCTATTGAACTTGTGACATACTGTAGTGAGAGGGGACTCTCTGCCCAGAAATATTGGCAAGCTATTATTCTGACAACTGCAATCCTCAATACCTTTCTCTTTTCCTTGCTAAAGGCACGTTCACACCAAGTACAAAAACTAGAATGATAAAGATATTGTAAAAAAAAAAAAAGAAAATTCTACAATAGCAGATTCCACAGCACAAATAACGGTAACTGCACAGAGAAATGATAATGATAGAATCTCTTTTATATTGTTGGATTTATTTTTTATTTACTTTATTAGCTTTTTGGCTTATTACAGTGCCTATACTTCCTCTGTTCATAGACATTTAAAATTAATCAATAACACAAATGAATCAATTCAAAAAAAGCATTCAAATATTAATATTTATTATGTTTAACACTTATTTGTCAATGTTAAACATTCCTCATTTATCTTTAATATAAATACGATGCTAAAATGGTTATTTATACAGTGATACTGTCATTCAGTGAAATGGATGACACTAGACTGTGGTGTCTGATTTTTATGGAGCAGTTACATCAGTGTGCGGACAATACGTTTGTATTTTTGCTATACTAGACTGTGGTGTAACAGAGAATTTGCATTACACTGAATGACAAAACCATTACCCTGAATGACGAAACTTCTACTTCAGCTTATATTGCAGGCTTTCAACTGGCCATCCATTTCAAACACTGAGCTTGACCAGTAAAGTTAATTATTCACAAAATCTATTTATTTTTATAAAAATCTCACATTTCACTGAATGACGTGTTTTGTAACCTATGTTACCACACCATGAAAAGGTGGAATTATCAAGTATTTAAGAGCAATAATCTCACTTTTCTTGCAGCACCACACGGTGTTTAGGGTGCCATCTGATGGTGTCACACACTGTTGAATGACTATCAGTTTTTATATGATTTCAGAATGGCTTTTTGTTCCGTTCCTGCACTGAATGATCTCTGATAAACTGCATTTTCTGGACAAAAGTCCCCTGGTTATTTAAATACTTTTAAAAAAACAATAAGACATAGGCCTAGTCCTTTTGAGCCAACACTTACTTGAAAATGCCAAGACAACAAATACATTTTTTTAACTTGGTATTTTATGTTTATTTAAAGATGTAATGGTAAAATCAAAGTCCAAACCATTACGCTGAATGACAATTTTACACTTTGGATTACACATTTTATTTTCACCAGAGTTATTTGAAATATGAAAGCAGACTCTTTACTTGCATTTAACATGTATTTTTATGTATATAAAATTACTTTTGTAAACTTAATTTGATGCGGACACCAAAATGGTAACGTCTCGTCTTTGACCCATTTTCAATAATCACCTTCTGATACATTTATTATTATAATATATAAAACATTCTGTAAATTATGAATAATAATTATAATATAATAAAAAAATAAATAGAAAACAAACAATATAATTGTGCAATTAAAGGGATAGTTCACCCAAAAATGAAAATTATCCCATGATTTACTCACCCTCGAGGCATCATAAGTGTATATGACATTATTATAAGTTATATTAAACATTGTCCTGGCTCTTCCAAGCTTTATAATGGCAGTGAATGGGTGTTATTTTTCATTAGTCCAAAAGAAGTCCAATAAAGCGCATCCATCCATCATAAAAAGTGTCCCACACGGCTCCAGGGGATAAATAAAGGCTTCCTGAAGCGAACTGATGCATTTTTGTAAGAAAAATATTAATATTTAAAACTTTATAAACAGCAATCTCTAGCTTCTGCTAACTGTTGTACATGCGTTCACAATAGAACGCTGTTCCCGGCCGATAATGTAGACCTAGCGTAAACTCCTAGAGTAAATCATGGGGTAATTTTCATTCTTGGGTGAACAGTCCCTTTAATGGACTGTTATTGTTGTTATTTTTATTTATATAAAATATCTAAAATCTATATATAAAAGATTTAAATGAAAAATAAATGTATTATTATTATTACAATTGCTATTTATATTATAATGTTATTAATATAATATAATATAATATAATATAATATTTCTTGGGTGAACAGTCCCTTTAATGGACTGTTATTGTTGTTATTTTTATTTATATAAAATATCTAAAATCTATATATAAAAGATTTAAATGAAAAATAAATGTATTATTATTATTACAATTGCTATTTATATTATAATGTTATTAATATAATATAATATAATATAATATAATATAATGTATTAAATATTATATTATATTGTATTAGATCTTTTAGCTTAAGTTGCCAATAAGATTTTTGGTTTGTAACATTTAATTGGAATTTCTTGAGGGTTTTCTTGTTTAAAGGGGTCATATGATGCAATTTCAAGTTTTCCTTTCTTTTTGGAGTGTTGCAAGCTGTTCATGAATAAGCGAAATTGCAAAGACTAAAGTCTTAAATAGGGCTGTGACGGTGGCAGATTTTTACCACTGTGGTGGTAATGGACCAACTACTGCCGGTGGCGCGGCGTTGATATATATATATATATATATATAGTGGTGTCAAAATTAGCGCGTTAACGCAGACGATTAATTTTTTTCAGTTTAACGCCTTAAAAATATTTAACGCAATTAACGCAGGGGCGGGGCTAGGGTTGGCCACCCCACTCACAACTGCTGCTTCTGTCACTTTTTCTCTTGACAAGAAGTGCATTTATTCAGTCGCAGAACGACTGAGGACGGGAGACGTTTCAGACCTGCGCTCCTCTTCACTTCGGTGAAGACTAAATAAGATAGTTAAATACACCCTGTCTACCGGACGCGAGCGACACGACAAAATACTATAGAACTCATTATAATCAATGATGCTACACTGGATGCGGCACGACAAGACATAACAAATCCCCGACAGTAAACTGCCTCGTTCTATTTATGAGGTACTGACACAGAGTTCAAATGTCCTGTGTAGACACTAGACAGACTCAACCTGTTGCAACACAGTGGTGTCGCGTCCGGTGTAGACACGGTTCACTGTTCCGCTACTGTTATTACTGTTATTACACTTGTATACAAAACTTCGTATTATGCTTGTTATTGAGTGCGTGACATCACTAGGCATGGGACGATAACCGGTTTCAAGGTATACCGCGGCTTGGAAAAGTCACGGTTTCAAAAACCACTAAAATTCTCCGTTATACCGTTCCTGCGGTATGTACAGTTTTTTTTACGTGTCATCAAAGACGGAAAGTGCAGGACTCCCTCAGTTGTGTGCAGCGAAGAGCGTAACGAGTCACACGACCCCTCCCCCTCTGGTTGGTCACCTGTGTGTGGGATGGCCGAAGGAGGTGAATCCCTGGAACTTTTTCCCCCGTCGAAAAAGATGAAGTT
>NW_015557099.1:315355-316798 GCF_001515605.1 Sinocyclocheilus anshuiensis | reverse complement strand
AGCAAACATTTTTGATACTCAAGTTGCAATAGGTTCATACTTAAGTAACTAATAACATTTACTGAAATATTTTACTGAAATTCTTTACTTTAACACCGATCAGCTTTTCCATCACAGATATAAATTACATTAAATGAAATATGTAAAGATAGAAAACAGTTATTTTAAATTGTATTAATATTTCACAATATTGTTGTTTTTACTTTTTGATAATATGCATAAATAAATGCAGTCTTGCATTTCAAAATTAAAAGTGTCAAAATTAGCACATTAACGCAGGCGATACATTTTTTCAGTTTAACGCCTTAAAAATATTTAACGCAATTAACGCAGGGGCGGGGCTAGGGTTGGCCACCCCACTCACAACTGCTGCTTCTGTCACTTTTTCTCTTGACAAGAAGTGCATTTATTCAGTCGCAGAACGACTGAGGACGGGAGACGTTTCAGACCTGCGCTCCTCTTCACTTCGGTGAAGACTAAATAAGATAGTTAAATACACCCTGTCTACCGGACGCGAGCGACACGACAAAATACTATAGAACTCATTATAATCAATGATGCTACACTGGATGCGGCACGACAAGACATAACAAATCCCCGACAGTAAACTGCCTCGTTCTATTTATGAGGTACTGACACAGAGTTCAAATGTCCTGTGTAGACACTAGACAGACTCAACCTGTTGCAACACAGTGGTGTCGCGTCCGGTGTAGACACGGTTCACTGTTCCGCTACTGTTATTACTGTTATTACACTTGTATACAAAACTTCGTATTATGCTTGTTATTGAGTGCGTGACATCACTAGGCATGGGACGATAACCGGTTTCAAGGTATACCGCGGCTTGGAAAAGTCACGGTTTCAAAAACCACTAAAATTCTCCGTTATACCGTTCCTGCGGTATGTACAGTTTTTTTTACGTGTCATCAAAGACGGAAAGTGCAGGACTCCCTCAGTTGTGTGCAGCGAAGAGCGTAACGAGTCACACGACCCCTCCCCCTCTGGTTGGTCACCTGTGTGTGGGATGGCCGAAGGAGGTGAATCCCTGGAACTTTTTCCCCCGTCGAAAAAGATGAAGTTTGCCGTATGGGAATTTTTCGGGACTGAACTTGGACTGAAAGAGGAATGTGTAGAAAGTGAGCATGTCTCCAAAAGATTTTTTTTTATTTTTTTTTTTACAGAAAATAATTTATTTATGTTCTGATTATTGTTGATCTGCAGGTTTAGGCCCACTTAAGTGACTGCACTTAATTTAATTACAAAGAATTCAATTATTTATTTGAATTATTTAGCCTGTCATGTTTATAGAGTGCTCCAAAAGTTAAGACTGGTCCACGCCCTCCTAAAACGCCTCGTTCAAACACGCCCCCACATGTCTACGTCACTGTGTGGGAAGATTTGCATAACGCCGCCCAAATGTTCACGCAAAGAAAGAAGGCGTAA
>NW_015557099.1:312918-315200 GCF_001515605.1 Sinocyclocheilus anshuiensis | reverse complement strand
GATTCAAACGCGAGTTTTGAGCAGTGTAGAGTAGCGCTTGTTGTTTGTCATTTCTCCGATCACAAATGCAGACATGGTTTTATGTTTACGCGGTGTGATGAAACGCAACACGTAAAAATACAGTATAAGTCATTATAATCCGTAATTATGTCCGCACTGGATGCAACAAATGCCTCGTTTATAATGAGTTTTATTGGTGTTGTCTCATCGCGCCGGGGCACGGCATCACAGTATGGTAAGGGGCATAACATTTCCGTCACACGCTTGAGGTATTCGGCCAATCACAACGTACTGGATAGCTAGCCAATCAGAGCACACCTCGCTTTTCAGAACGATAAGCTTTGTAAAAATCGACGCGTTTCAGAAAGGCGGGGCATAGAGGAGAAACGATAATGTACAGTATGTGGAAAATAATGTGTTTTTTTGAACCTTAAACCACATAAACACATTTCATTACACCAAATACACAAAATAATGATCTTTTTAGCAACATCATATGACCCCTTTAATGTATGAAGGCATTTTCTGCTTTTTGTAAGCACAGCAGGTGGCAGTGCAGGAAAGCTGAAATCAGACAGTTGCTTTGCACACATCATCTACAGGACTAGAGGTCACGCAGCAGACGTTTCCTTTACATCAGCTCACAGAATAACAACACAGCTCTCATACAACTCCCTCAGGACCGCTCAAACACTGTATACCAGATTTTTTAGTTCATAAAAACAACTAGGGTCATTCTGTGAACACAAAAATTATAACATCAAGATCTTGTCTTTATTTGTGTGGATAGAAACTTGAGATAAGCATAATTTGCCGATTAAAAGTCATTATGAATGTAATTTATGCTGTAAAAGAAGAACTTAATTTACTGTTCACAAACTCATGGAACATTCAAAGAGAGTTCACACAAAAATGAAAATTCTGTGATCGTTTACTGACCCAAATGGTACGATATGAAGTCTGTCATTGGCTGTGTGTCGGTCACATGAGGGCGGTGTTACTCTGTCACAATAGGTTTTTGTGATTTCTCTTTGAGCTTCAGGATATTTGGCCTGATCCTGCTGTGGAGGATTTGTCTTTAGTACCATTAAGTAAACTTGGCCTAGTTCAGACAGACAGGTGGTCGGGTTGTCACCTGACTTTTGAGTTTCAGATTTTTTTCTATATCTCATTTGATTGATCATGTAAATGCAGCACGACGTCTGTGTATTGAGCAGACAGCAGTGTTTCCTGCCTAGCAACATCATTGGTGGAGGCTGATCCTTTGTCCTGGACTGACGGATGGACAGAGGCTCAGTTTAGCAGGGATGCTGTGAGGTTCAGATTACCTTCCTTTAATCCTGACTCTATTCAACACACACACACACACACCCACACAATAAGATAATGAATAGAGTATTTGGCTTAATGCAACATCCGATAATAATCATCACGACCCACCCCAACATGTGCCTATAACATTTTGATTAAAGCAGTTTTACACACACACACACACACACACACACACACACACACACACACACACACACAAACAACAGCAGCCTGTTTCAGGTGAATAATACATTTGGATGATAATGATTGTTATTTTGGAGTCATTTTAGTACTTGTAGAAGACATACGTGGTACTTTATATTACATAAACACATGGAATATATACATTTATTTGCAACTAACTATTGTAGTAGTAGTGGTAGTAATAATTATAATAATAATTATATTGTTGTTATAGTATTGTTACTATTATTGTTGTTATTCTTATAGTACTTGTAGTACATGATGATTTATATAATATATTTATAACAAACACAATGTACATAAAATATAACTTTTGTAGTTGTGATAATAAGTTTCGATGATTATGATTATTGTTGTTTAATTAATAGTAGTACATGTATTAGAATACTGATTATTATATATATTATATTATATATTTTGTAAGCACAGTAAATATGTAATATACTGTATAATACAGCAATAACTGTAGTAGTAATAATAGTATTAATGATTAAAAGGTGATGTTTTTAATAATAATTGATGTTTTGAAAATGATTTATTGTTATTTGGATGGGGGGTAGTACAAATTATACATTATATTATATTATATTATATTATATTACAGTGCCGTGAAAAGGTTTTTGCCCCCTTCCTGTTTTTTACATTTTTTTGCATATTTGTCACACTTAAGAGATACAGATCATCTAACAAATTTTAATATTACACAAAGATAATGCAAGTAAATACAAAATGCAGTTTTTAAATGATGATTTCATTTATTAAGGGTA
>NW_015557099.1:312490-312661 GCF_001515605.1 Sinocyclocheilus anshuiensis | reverse complement strand
ACATCAACTTCGCGCTGTGGATCGCCGGATCGGCTTTCACCGTGGACGAAGCGGAGTCCAGCCCGAAAGTGTTGGATTTCATTGTGTCATCAAGTTTCATTGTGAAAGTGAAACTACTTTGTTTGGCCTTCCAAAAGAGGACACGACTAGAAATCAGTGATTAAGTTGTAT
>NW_015557099.1:306161-312033 GCF_001515605.1 Sinocyclocheilus anshuiensis | reverse complement strand
TATTATAATCGTAGTAGTATTGTTATCATGTGTTTGGATTGGCGTGTGGTTATTAGGGCAGACTGTCTTTGTCTGTGGGCTATAGACTGAACTATATGGATATAGTCTCGCTCTCCAAACTGTAGCGCACAGACGTAGAGCGTGTGGAAAGTTCCACTATAATGTGGGCTCACAGACTCCCACACAGTCTCATGACATGAGATGAAACCAGTGTGAGCTCATCAGACATGTGTTCTCAGGGAAAGGATGACGGCTCCTTCAGCTGCTGCTGGGGGTCATTATGTGTCATTCTTTGAGGAACTGAATGAAGCGTCTGAAAGGTTGATGATTTGAGCGTTCCAGTCTTTGACATCTGTGTGTTGCAGTTTTAAAGTACTGGCAGATAAAGGTAGATGATGGTCACGTATTGCATATAATGTGGCCACACTAAACTACTTTGAAAGAGCCTGTTTCTTTCAAAAAACGATGTTTTTTTAGACATTTTCCATAGTAGTATCATGGTATTCTGTACCATGATTATACTGATCATTTAGTACAATGGTATATATTAAATGAAATTACCATATTAAGATACCCTGACTGTAACATGGTGTTTTTAGTCTAGTAAGGCGATCATATTCTCAATGACTATGTTGTTATAATTCCCACACAGAATATTCAGATTGTCAGTAATACTTAGGCAAGCATCCAGTCTCATATAAGTACACTCTCACTTTATTATAGACCTTCACACCTTCAGAACTATTTGGAAAGTCAGAAGCACATAAAATGACCAGCTCCGCATCCCCATGGGCATTAACACTGTCAGGATCCTTTAATTTAATATTACACAGCACTTCATCTGCTCATAATAGAGATTATACTGAGCTCTGTATGCAGCTACGCTCTTATTCCTATTTATTAGTTCTTTTGAAGTGAAATGACAGCTTCATTGGAACTCAAACGAGTGTTCTGTTCTCTTTGAAGTTCTTATAAGCAAAATGGAGTTTTGTTTCCTCTGTTATTTCTAACTGCTTCTGCATTATTTACTAGTGGCTTTAAAGCACTTCGCTTATAAAAAATTCAAGGCGATATCACAAATAAACTGTGATGAAATATTTAATGGATTGCTCCCAAACTTGATATTTTTGCAGCAGATTTTTTTTATTTTGTTGCTTGACTGTTTTTGATGAGGTTCTTTCCAATTCATGGGGTTTCTATGCAGTGGGAACACACTGAGCGAGGAATGTATTTACATATGTGACCCTGGACCACAAAACCAGTCTTAAGTCGCTGGGGTATATTTGTAGCAATAGCCAACAATACATTGTATGGGTCAAAATTATTGATTTTTCTTTTATGCCAAAAATCATTAGGATATTAAGTAAAGATCATGTTCCATGAAGATATTTTGTAAATTTCCTACTGTAAATATATTAAAACTTAATTTTTGATTAGTAATATGCATTGCTAAGAACTTCATTTGGACAACTTTAAAGGCGATTTTCTCAATATTTAGATTTTTTTTGCACCCTCATTCCAGATTTTCAAATAGTTGTATCTCGGCCAAATATTGTCCTATTCTAACAAACCATACATCAATGGAAAGCTTATTTATTCAGCTTTCAGGTGATGTATAAATATCAATTTCGAAAAATTGACCCTTATGACTGGTTTTGTGGTCCAGGGTCACATATACATTTTGCCATCAGCAGGCACTTTTTTATCAAAGACAACTTGCATTGCATTTTGAGGTAAACTTTCTTTTAAAAGTTTGGGGTTGGTAAGGTTTTTTTTTTTTTTAAATTAAAGAGTTTTATACTCACAAAGGCTGTATTTATTTGATCAAAAATACAGTAAAAAACAGTAGTATTGTGAAATATCATTTTAATTTAAAATAACTGTTTTGTACTTAAATATATTTTAAAATGTAATGTATATTTGTGATGGCAAAGCTGGATTTTCAGCATCTTAACTCCCGTCTTCATGATTCTTCAAAAATCATCAATGTTAAAAACTTAAAACATAATGCTTTGTGGACACTGATGCATTTTTTCCAGGACTCTGTGATTAATATAGTTCAAAGGAACATCATTTATTTGAAAAATAAATATTTTGTAATATTATAAATGTTTTTACTGCCATTTTTGATCAATTTCACGTCTTTGCTGAGTAAAAGTATTAATTTCTTAAAAAAAATCTTTTGAATGATATTCTGTGTTAATCATGCATTACCTGGGAATAAAACCCATGACTTTGCCATTGCAAAGTTCACTTCACTTGGCAATTCCTTTATTCAGCTTGATCAAATTTTCAGTCAACTTCCAGTTAAATGAAATATTGATCTTTTCCCCAATACTTTTAGATGGAAAATTTAAATTCTTGACTTTTATGTGGAATTTTTGAGTTTTCAGGACAGTAAATATAAATGATGTTTTATTACATTTGATCATACCTATTGAAGGTGAAAAGAGAAGCACATTCTGTATGTCAATTAAAATTTCAATTGTACTTTTTCTGAATTTTGTGTTTTGAGTCCAAAGATAAAGGGTGAAGAAACTCTGCCTTTACATCCAACAAATACTTGTTTAACTGAACTTTTGCACTCCACAAAAATGAGACAAAACTTTGTTACAATATCAACTGTGTTCCTTGAGCTTGTGCTGAATTAGTGCTTTTGTTTCGCCAGACTGAAGGTGGAATTCTAATCCTATGGCAGAAACATACAGGTGCATCTCAATAAATTAGAATGTCGTGGAAAATTGAGATAGTGAATTGGTGGGTTTTTGTTAAATGTGAGCCAAAATCATCACAATTAAAAGAACCAAAGACTTAAACTACTTCAGTCTGTGTGCATTGAATTTATTTAATACACGAGTTTCACAATTCGAGTTGAATTACTGAAATAAATTAACTTTTCCACGACATTCTAATTTATTGAGATGCACCTGTATATTACCCTTGGAATCAAAACCTTAATGGGAAATCCGTGATGACTGAACCCCCTGCATCAATCCTCTTTGTGCAACCTAGCGAGAGATACACATTATCTGATTGCATGAGTTGAGTCAACGCCAAAGCCTTGCATTGCAGAGCTGGATTAGGGGGCCGATTGCACTGCGGACAAACACAGGTATTGTGTGTTTTCAATGGATGGAACAGTAAAAGATGACTGTCAAGGTTCAGTGAGCCAAACTACGAACACCTGAGGATAAAATCACGAGCGAAGGGTAGAAATACAGCCCACTCCTGTCCACCTATGCACAAATCCGCAAATATGTCGTGTCAGTGTCACTAGGGTCACAAAAATGCCCTTGTTTAACACCGATATTGTCTATTGTCTGTTCCAGGTGGTGTTTCACGATGTAGGTGCCCTTACGGAGAAATTGTTCCCCATCGTAGAGGCTATGCAGAAACACTTCAGTGCAGGTTCCGGCGCGTACTATAGCGACGCCATCTTCTTCCTGTCGGTGGCCATGCATCGCATCATGCCCACAGGTGAGCTGTGACTCGATGTGGATGTTGTTGATAGGCGTAAAAAAAGCAATTGCAACTTTTGGTTTGATGTTTTATGTTGTGTTTATATTGTATGGTGAAGTCGTGACAAATTTTCATTTTGTGGACAGTAAAACTAAAGTAAACTAAAAGGTTCAAAATACTAGCATTTCCAAACAAGAATAATGACTGGTTCCAAACATGGAGCTGCATAAAGGCCATGATTTTTGTATTGTCCATTTAAAAAAAAAAAAACTTAAGAAAACAAGCTATTAACAAAAAATACAAAACAATGAAACTAAAAGTTAAACTACAGTAGTCAACATTTGAAGTGGATCAAAACTTTTAATCAAAGTTGTCCTAAAACCTAAAACCAAAATGCGTTCTTGTCCTAGGACAACTTTTTTGATCCACTTCAAATTTTGACTGCTATACTTTTTGTAAAACCATGAGAAAACAGTTTATCAAATAAAACATAAAAATAAGGCTTTATTATTATTATTATTGATAATAATAGTAATTATTGTTGTTGTCTCAATTTTAAAACTGTGAGAAAACAGGCTAAAAAAAATCTAAAAACAAAAATAAAAAATAGAACAAAACCAAAAAATATGCTCAAATATTATTTAATAATAACATATAATAATAATAATAATAATAATTATTATTATTATTATTGTTGTTGTTGTTGTTACTATTATTATTGATAATAGTAATTATTGTTGTTATTATTGTGTTGTCTCTATTTTAAAACCTTGAGAAAACAGGTTAAATAAGAAACAAAACAAAAAAAGCAAAAAAATATGATCAAATATTATTTCATATTAACATTTATTATTATTATTATTATGTTATGTTTTTAAAAAAAATTGTATATAGTATTTAACTCTTATTCATTTCTAAATGTTCTTTGAAATGTATATTTTAATCTATTATAAATCATATCTTTTAAAGTGAATGAAGGACTGTACTGTGGCCTCTGTTGGCTTCTGATACTTTTTTCATACTTTTTTCATACTTTTTTTTTTTGCAATTTTGCTGTGTGAAGCTAGTGTCACATTAAATATGTACCTTTAGCACTTTCAATTTATTTAATTTGGTTATTTACAAGTTATCCCTCTAGGGTCTGTTTTGTAATTCATAATTATTATCCTGATTAAATTAGGGCTAACCCACTTTTTCTTAACCATACTGTGACCCAACTTTTCCATCTCAAACGTGGCAGCTGCAGAACATTCAGTGTTCATGTCAACTTACCCTTCACACTTCCTGCTGTGAAAATTGTTTTCTAAAGGTCAGTACATTCGGCCATCCTGAAAGCGGCCCACAATCAGTCAGGCCGTGAATGGATTTGGAAACGAGGCCGCTGATGGTGTCAGATGTGCCGACTCACTCACAGGTGCTGAACTGGCACATGGCACGGTGCTGTGCGGGGCGGGGCGAGGGGAGGGACGGGACGGGGCGGTCGATCGTCATCTGTGACACTGCTGCTTCTCACACACAGAGCCATCGGCCACTCACTCACTCTCACATTAAAACAAATGGCTGTCCAGGCATCGTTTGCTGTGCCAGCTGAATGGGTTTACTGCTAAACTAAATACAAATTCCCTGGGCTCCGCTGTGAGCCGAACAAATCGATGATATCGTGAGAGGGAAAAGACCTATAAGAGTGTTTGATAAAGCTTGTGGCTTTGACACCGAATGCTGACATTACTTTGCTTTCTTAGAACTTCACACAGTATATCATATTAGGAAACACTAATAATCTATAGGAACAACATTAGCAGACATTAGGACATTCTGGAATATTTCACTCAGATCAATTCTGGTTGATTGCTGAATTTACATAATGACCATTAAAGTGTATATTTGGCAGATTTCCTACATAGCGCTGCTAGTTTAATGTCTCTCGCATCACTTCTCGGCCTCTTTTCTTTATTGATAATAAAATGCTTTAAGATCAGATCAGTATTTAATGTCAGATTAGGTCAAAGGTCTGAGACCCACAAAATGCCTCTATTTTGCATTTAATCTTTTTTTTTTAGAATGTTAATTAAATGTTTAACGTCACTAGTAATTTGTTTATTTGATTAGTGACCTAGAAATAGTGTGGAATAAAACTTTTAAAAAAACTTTTTTTTTTTGTCATTATTTATTTGGTTAAATAATTTAAAACAACAATGTTTGGTTTCAAGGTTAAAATTTGATTTTGAAACCCTTACTTAAGTGACATTTATATAATTCTTAACTTAATTGTTAATGTACTTTAAGAAGTTAGAAATGTTATTGAAGTTTCATTTAATATATTTTCATATAAATTCATATTGAGTGTACATTAAACTGGTGATCTGTTGAGCATTTATACATTTAAAAACATTTAAAGGGGTCATACGATGCT
>NW_015557099.1:294092-306151 GCF_001515605.1 Sinocyclocheilus anshuiensis | reverse complement strand
CCTGTGATGTGACCCTGTTCCCCTCACACACACACACACGACGCGTTACTCTGCGCTGCGCAAAACTCCGCATTTGAGCAGTCAATAGCAAATACTTAAACTAGTAACAAAACATACTTACAGTAGCTGATTCAGAAGCACCAGATTGTCATATCAAAGTCAGAATTACCTCCTCTCTCAGCTTGTAACACTCCAAAGAGAAAGGAAAACTTGAAATCACATCATATGACCCCTTTAAAACAATCCATTCATTTGGATTACGTTGTTTTAACATTAATTTAACTAATAAACTTAATGTGATGCATATTTTACAGTCAAGAATGAGATTTATGTAATAGTACCAATAAACTGAATGTGTTTTTAAATATGCAGTAACTTTTAATATGCAATAATTATATATTAAACCTGGTTTATATATTTATATATTATTTAGGTATTAATAAATTCAGTTTGTTTCAATCTCATACATTCTAACTAAATTAATTTGAATTGTTCCACAGCTGGCCATATTTGTGCCATATTCCGTTTTGTTTTTACAATTAACAGATTTATGCTGATTATAAGCAATGAATTCATATTGAAAAATATTTTTTGTTACTTATGTACAGCATTGTTGTGTTCTTGATTCTGATTAATTAACAGACATGACAAGATATTATAATTAATGCACACCCAAAATGAATGCAAAGTGCTTTGCATCTTGTGTAAGCATTGTTATTTTTATTAATTTATTTTATTTTTATTTATCATTTTTATTTATTTATTTAAAAGCTATAGTTTTTTACAGAAAGGTCTAAAAGTGCAGTTATTAAATGGAAATCAAAAGCATTTGAAGTGTGAAAAGTATTAATTGTAACATTATAATATCCTACAGTCTCTCCCCTGTTGTTCACCTTGTTGCTCAGGAATTGTTTTCTTTGGCCAGTGACCTTTAAAGACACTACGCATGAGTTCACTCACAATGCCCTATAGATGTCAGATGGCACCTGTGGAAAACAAAAAGTCTGAAGTGGCATTAACAACACTGAGAACCTAGTGGACCCTGGGAAATGGAAAGTTTAGAATGAATGTGCATTCTACGAACTGAGATTCACTGAAAAGCGCTGCCTGCACCTCAGTAAGGCCTGCAGGGGTGTTCGGGTCGATTTGTTTGCAAATTTCTCTCTGGCGATTTTAGTCAATTCTCATTGAGGAGACATAATTCATATCTGAAATGAAATGCTTTGGAAGCTGAAGATTCAGAAATCAATAGCTTGTTGCTCAATAGTGGGTTTTTGTTTATATGTTTTGTTCCTTTGAAAGTCAGTATGCTTTTATTGCTGAATGTGTCGCTTGTAGTGTCTGAGTTTAATATGTGCACTTTATTCGGTCAGAAACTCCCTCCTGAGTTGTTCACTTTCTAGCTTGATTCACTGGGTCGTGTAGAGCCTGTGATTTCACAATTGGGCCATTTATATCTGCAGGGGTGCCAAAGCACGCTGTCAAAGTGACGTGTGTGTGGAAGGCTAAGAAAGGGAGTTGAGAGCGTGGCCTTTGGGGTGAATGAGTCTTGTACTTTTTTTACGTTTTGAATTTCTGCGTGAGTCAAACAATTTGCAGGTTGACAGGAAGTAGGTCAGCTCACTTTATTGTTCTCCTGCAGGTCACTGAAATAGAAATTATCCAGGTGTGTATGAATACTCTCTATATCGAGTCATATCGACTCTCTATGCTGACTATAAAGGAATCCATTTCTTTTTTGTGACCTGGATAATCAATAATTCAGAAAGTTTAGACACTTGTGTGCAGTTTGTCAGCGCTGTATCTTTTTATTGTTCCCTTCTGTTTCTGGGACCCAATAAGGCATAAATGCTTTGATTCAGTCATTCTAGTTTACATCTAGCATCTTGCAAACATTTATCAAGAAAACTTCACTAGTAACTCTTTACAAAGCACTTTTTATAATGTTTGTGGTCAGTAAGATTTTTAAATATGTTTCTAATTAAGTCTCTAATGCTCATCAAGGCTGCATTTATTTGATCAAAAATACAGTAAAGACCGTAATATTGTGAAATGATGTAACAAATGAAACTAATTGTTTTCTATTTTAATATATTTTAAAATGTAATTCATTCTTGTGGCGTAAAGCAAAATTTTCAGTGTCACAAGACCCTTCAGAAATCATTGTAATATGCTGATTTGCTGCTTATGAAGGATTTCTTCTTATTATTAATGTTGAAAACAGTTGTGTTGCTTAATATTTTTGTGGAAACCATGATTTTTCAGGACTGTTTGACTAAATTGGAAAAGAACAACATTTATTTGAATTAGAAATCTTTTGTGACATTATAAATGTCTTAACTGTCACTTTTGAATAAAAGTGAATAAATATCTTACTGACAACAAACTTTTGAATGGATCTATATGCTAACATTAGCTACTGCAATAGCAGAAATAACAATGAACAGTGCTTTTACTCTTGTATAATCTTTTCTTCTTTTTTTGTTGTTATATTTTTGGGCTTTTTATTCTTTTATTATTCAGACAGGACAGTGGAGAGATGACAGAAAAGTATTGGGTAGAGAGAAGGGAGCAGGACCGGCATTGGACCTCAAGACGGGAATCGAACTCGGGTCGCCGTGGCGTGAACACAGTTGCGCTGTATATGTCGGAGTACTAACCACAGGTTTTAAAGATTTAAAACATTTTAAAGTGTTTTAAATCAACACTGAACATAAACAATGAACAACAGGACATTAACATTAGCCTAGATTAATAAATGCTGTAAAAAATTGTTGTATATTGTTAGTTACCTAAGGCATTAAAGGGATAGTTCACCCAAAAATGAAAATTCTGTCATTAATTACTCACCTTCATGTCGTTCCAAACCCATAAGACCTTCATTCATCTTCAGAAGACAAATTAAGATATTTTTGATGAAATCCGAGAGTTTTCTTAGCCTGCATAGACAGCAAGGGAACTACCACGTTTAAGGCCCAGAAACAAAGGACATCGTTAAAATAGTCCATGTGACATCAGTGGTTCAACTGGTTTAGTTTTATGATGCTACGAGAATACTTTTTGTGCACAAGGAAAACAAAAATAACAACTTTATTCAACAATTCCTCTCTGCCACCATTCACGAGTGTAGCACGATGCATAAGAATTGTTGAATAAAGTCATTATTTTTGTTTTCTTTGCACACAAAAAGTTGTGCAAAGTTTCATTTTGAATCCTCTATTGTGTTGTCTTTCATGTTGTAATTCTAACTTAACTCATTATTAGCTCACCCTCATTTTGTTCCAAGCCCATTTGAAAAAAAAAATTACTTTTGTGGATGTTATTTTGAAGGCTCTTCACTTTCCATACAGTGGTAGTTCATAATGACCACCACAGCTGTTCTGCTTGTGTGTTCATGCTTGGAACAACATGAGGGTGAATTTTCATTTTTGGGCCAACTATTCTTTTAACAGTGGTCTTTCATTTCCTTTTGACCCACTGACTGGCTACTCAAACCCACCTCAAGGAATTCCGTCCTGATTTCTCTGTATGTCAGGAGGCGGTCTGTCTGCTTGCATGACTCCCGTCGTCTCCCCCCAGGCTTATTCCGGTCATCGACTCTTTACCAACAGGGCGGTCAATACCAGCCCGCTGAGAGGCTGACTGAATAAGTGAGCCCTGAGGAAGAGACTGACACCATCCGTCTCACTTTATCCCTGGAAGACCACTGGCCCACTGAGCTAAAATGAGGGTTTTTTTGGGGTCTAAAAGAGCAAGATTAGGTGCTCTGTCCGTAATGATGGATTTTTTGTTCTTTTGAAAAATGACCGGGGGAAAAAGAATCACATGCCCAGTGATTAAAAATAAAATACTTGCTCTAGTTTTATAATCTGTCATATTGCTGTGAGGGATTTGGCTGTTCATTAAAGGAACATTGAACCTTGAGGTGGGCTGCTATATTAACTGCTTAGCCCAAGTGACAATAGGAGCTGTGAAAATAATTGGCCCTTGTTTTAAGTGGCTGTGAATTTTCTCTTATTGTGAAGCATTGCCATGTGTTCGCAGCTCGTGAGGGAACAGAAAGCCTGTGTTTTAAGACTCTTTGGCTGCCTTGAGCAATGTTTGTGAACACAGAAGTCTGCTACTTTCTGTTTCTGTAGCAGTTGTTTTTATTGTGTCTGCTGGAAAACAGATCAACAAGAATATCTAAAGGTACATATTTAAGTGTTTATTCCCAGTAATGTCTTTGATTTCATTGATCTTATTAGAGGTTTCAACATAACTTTATATACAGGTTTACACTGTGTGCTAACCAGACACGAAATGACAAGAATGGCATTCAATCACGAAACAGATCCACCAATCAGAACTGTTCTGCTTGTTTGTGAACTAAAGCAAACATTGCTAGTACTGCAGCCGAAGAGCATAAAATTAAAAACACATACATTGAAGTATCTGACTTTTTTCTCGCTTTTTATGGCTGATTGATTGATCAACCATAAAATTTTGATGATGATTTAATATGCAATAAGACAAGGTCCACTGACATTTTAGTGTTGACACGGCTGTCTGGCACGACACCACAAAGATGAAATTTGTTTGTATTATTTTTAAAATAAGATTTAGCATTATTTGAGTGTTATTAATAGCATTTATTAATATTTTGAATCAGTTTTTATTTTTATATTTTGTTTTCATTTTAATTTTAGGTTAAGTTTTAGTAATCTTATGTGCTTTTGTCATTTTTATTAGTTTTGAATATATTTAACTTTCATTTTTATTTATTTCAGCTTTAGTTTTAGTCATTTTAGTTTATCAACTAAAACTTATTTTATTCAGTTAGCTGCCAGGGCAGCATTTCTAATTTTAATTTAAGTTTTTCTTCAAATATTTATATTTTATTTTACTTGAGCTTTATTTCAGTTAACAAAATCTTTTTATTTATTTATTTATTTTTAATAATTTTAGTTAACATTAACAATGCTGCTTAACAACAGTCGCTTTATCATGTTGTGTTTGGTTGGGACAGTGTTCGATTATATGTAGTTGCAGACAAAATCTCAATACTCAAAAGATAGTATTTGGTACACTCTTTGTCTGTTTAATGGAAAATAAGGGAGAGGCTAAAAATGTCGAAACAAACCATATCTAGGTGATTTCTAAAACCACCTCAGATATTGTTTTATCAACATTCAAACTCAAAAGGTGAATTGTATTCTATGCTTTGAAGAACAAAGTAGACCTTTGATATACTTAAAAAGAAACATCTGTGATATCTTTGTGTAACTCATTTGTCATATGACTTATCTAGAATTGAGTCACTATGCTAAGGAGTTACTGTCAGAACGTAAACATGCATGCATCTGGAAATTTCATCGTTTTGAAACTTTGTGCAATGTCATTTATATTTGACTCTAGGATCATTGATAACTATTAAAAAAGTTACTTTTTTAAGTTTCAAAATGACAAACTCAACCTTTTTAAAAAAAAAAAAAAAACAGTTGTCAATGATCCTAGAGTCAGTCATGTGACTCCATATGTCTGCATGCAAAGATCACACCCTATAAAAATGGAAACCTTTTTCTTGGAAGAACATTTTCATGATCATGTGGAAGGTCCCAGAAAGAGGTTT
Source organism: Sinocyclocheilus anshuiensis (assembly GCF_001515605.1). NCBI lineage: Eukaryota > Metazoa > Chordata > Actinopteri > Cypriniformes > Cyprinidae > Sinocyclocheilus > Sinocyclocheilus anshuiensis. The sequence goes on along the minus strand of NW_015557099.1, from coordinate 300,540 downwards.
CCATTTCTATAGGATGTGATCTTTCATACTAGATTTTAACTCACCCCATTGCATTTAACTATTTACCACTTGAGATATTTTTCTTGCTGTTGGAGAATGGCCAGATAAGACCAGGTTTTAATGTCGTAATGAAGTTGACCTATATCAGCCTCTATCACTTGCTGCTGTTTTCACTGGGGAAGGCAATAAAGCCATAATCCACAGAGAACAGATGGAATTCCACCTGCTCCATACTTTTAGTGATAAAGTAGATTACTTGGATTACTTTGTATTGTTATTCACCTTAATAGGTTTTCAAATTGTGAATACATAATTCATTTGCAGGAGGATTACTGTATATCTCAAAAGAAGGGACAACCTAAAAGAGTCAGATATTTCCCAAGATGATGCTGTTAAAAGCTAGTGCAAAACTCTTATATCTGTAGAACACAGCCACTCTCTTAAAAGTATGTCAAGCTTCAGCGGCCCTAGTCATTTTAGATGACCAGGCTATTTTTGAGCATGTTCAACTGTGTTTTCCCTTGGCTGTAAACATGCTGGGAATGTCCTAGATGTGTATGCACTCAGCTAAAACTAGACATTTTGTTTATAAAGCTCCATAGGCATGTCTCCAGCACCTTGGGCCTGGTGATGATGGAGCTGGTGAACTTCACGTGGTCCTGTTTCTTGAAAGTCTTTATTGCTTCAGGCTGCAGAGGCCCAATAAAATGAATTAGTGCAGTGGTTAATGCTTCAAAGGTGCATTTTAACGTGCTTGCTGACATGCCCTCAGGTGCACACCAAGCCTCTGTGGCTCATCCTGCCCAAAGTGATTGTTCCTTTTTTGATCTGGTGTACTGTGACGCATGGGTTTTATTTTTGGAGGTTTGAAGCGACTCTCAGTTTTGGAGGGTAAAAATGGTCCTTATTCAAACTGGGGAGTCAAGGTTGGTCTTTGGGATTTGCTCATTTCAGAGCTTTTTCATTTTCAGAAGTTTCAGGAATGAATCATAAAATATGGCAAATAAGCATTATCATGGTCGATATTATAAATTAACACTGCCTGTTTTTGTTGTTGGTTTTAATAGTGCTCTGCTAAATAGTCACATCAGAATGAAATAGTGTACTGTAGAATAGATTGTTGTGGTAACAGTTCTTCTTTGTTAAAATGAATGCATTAAAAATACAGAACTAACTTTTAACAGCATTTATTAATCCTAGTTAATGTTAGTTAGTGTTACAACTTAACATTAAGGCTGCATTTATTTGAACAAAATACAGTAAAACGAGCAATATTTTAAAATAACAGTTTTCTGTTTTAATATATTGTAAAATGTAATTTATTGCCGTGCTGGCAAAGCTTTTCAGCATCATTACTCCAGACTTCAGTGTCACATGATCCTTCAGAAATCATATGCTGATTTGCTGCTCAAGAATTTTTTTTTATTATCAGTGTTGAAAACAGTTGTGCTGCTGAATATTTTTGTGGAAACTGATACACTTTTTTTCAAGACTCTTTGAATCAGTGTTGAAAACAGTTGTGCTGCTGAATATTTTTGTGGAAACATACACTTTTTTTCAAGACTCTTTGATGAATAAAACGTTAAAAAGAACAGCATTTATTTAAAATTATATTATTTAAAATATTTTATAACATTATAAATGTCTTTACTGTCACTTTTGATCAAATGTATGCTGAATAAAAGTATTAATAAATATTAATTAAATACTACTTAAAATAATTTTAGTTCTTCTAGTGCAGAGTGTACTATTATCTACTTCCAGCTGATTATTAAAGCTCATTGAACTGGGAGAGGATAAATTATTTTAACATTATACATTTTTTTATTTTTACATCTCTAGGTTTTGTTTTTGATCTCCGTACACTGTGGATGTGCTTCCTGTTTCATACAAATTCAGCACTTGTCCTCCTTTTATCATTGCTCATGAAGTGTTTTGTAGTCAGACTGTGTGTTTGGAGGGGAACGCTGAGATCGTTGATATTGATTTGTCCAGTTTCCGGTGCTTGTTTGGAGAGACGTCAGTGTGAAATGCCTGACCAACTAAACAGCTCCGGCTGGCTGCTCTCTTTTCATTGTTCTAATTACAACAAGAATAGTTTGGGCCCCCTATGTTTTGCTTTCCGAATGTGTGTCATTGTGTGCGCGGCCTCTGCTCCACAATGGTGTGTCCAGAATGTTGTCTTGAGGGCTTTGTTCGTTGTCCAGTGGGTTCACACGAAGACCGTGAGGCCATCCGACGTGAGAAAACCCCTCCAGATCCATCATTTGTTATTTCAACTATCTTATGGGTTTTCTGCATTATCGAGCATGCGAAGAAACAATATAGTATATATACAATATAGTATCTCTGATTCATTGCATGTAGCACTGTTCACAACCCATAGGATGTGATTATTTTGGTGTTTGTTAATTTCATACAGATTTGCTTTACTTTCTCTTTCTTTTGCACCCTAGAACTGAAGTGCATTGTTCAGTTGGACCTGGACCTCAAATTCCGAAGCAGCATCAGAGACCTCTTCCAAGAGTTTAACCATTTCCCTGCTGAGGCTGTCATTGGAATTGCACGTGAAATGCAGCCGGTTTACAGGTATCTGACTCCGCTCTGTGTACAGTAAAGTAATTGTGTTCACTGTTCTCACATTTATATACTCCTTGTTGATAAATCTGGTGCATTCATACCAAAAAGTATGAAAAGAAGCGCTACACGATATATTTGAATGTTTTGAATGTTTGTTTAATTTGTCGGTATTGGTCAAAATTGGATATTTAATTGTATAATTGTATATTTCCCCAATTTATAATTTTTAGATTACCTTTGCCATCATCTAATGTTAGCTTAAAGTAAATCTTTCAAAATATTAGGATGTTTATAGTTGTTAAAAGTAAATAAAGTCTCTAAATGAATATCGTTTTTTTTTTCACTGTACATTAAAATGTTAATTTTAGTGTTTATTATTTTATAAGATAGAATTTAAAAAAAAAAGAATTTTAAAGGGGTCATATGATGCTATTTAAATTTTTCCTACTCACAGACTGTAAGTACGTTTTCATTTAAAGGATTTGCTACTGATGATTCAAACGTGAGTTTTGGGCAGTGTAGAGTAGCACTTGTTGTTTGTCATTTCTCCGATCACAAATGCAGACATGGTTTTATGTTTACGTGGCGCGATGCAACGCAACGTGTAAAAAGAGAGTATAAGTCATAATCCGTAATTATGTCCCCACTGGATGCCTCGTTTATAATGGGTTTTAATGTTTATGTCTCGTTGCTCCGGCCGGACAGGGCATCATCACAATATGATGGCCATTCTTTTTAGCAACATCATATGACCCCTTTAATACCTGCAATTTATTGGTTATCAGCTATAATTGAAAATATTTTTAATATATGATGCATTCCAGTATTATTTTAGTATTATTTATATGCTGTTATATAAATATTTTGAGTTCTAATTTTTAATTTTCATTTTAATCCTAGTTTTAGTAATTTTGTGCTTTTTTATTAGTTAACTTTTTTAGTATTTCTTTTTAATTTAACTTGACCTAGTACTTCAACTTAAACGTTAAGCTTAAAAGATAGCTGCCAAGACAACATTTCTATTTATTTATTTTTTTTACTTTTTCATTTAATATATTTTATTTCAGCTTTATTTCACTTACCAAAAACAATTTTAATAGTTTCAGTTAGCAATAACAAGAATGGTACATTTCTAATAAAAAGTACTGTAATACCACCTTGTTTTGTGTTTTACATGGTAATACCATGATAGTTTGGATGTTCACCATGGTAGTACAATGGTATTCTTTGAAGGTCCATGTAAATATGATGGTACAAGCACCATGGTAAATTTCAAAATGTTATGAAATTACCATTTGATACACTACCGTGTTATGATGACAGTAATGTTTTGTGTCTTTTAGGCAAGCACTATAGTATTCTCTGTTCTGTACATCAAACCTGTAAAAGATATAGAGGTGCACTTTGATTTGCACCTAAATTTAGAAAAAGGGTGACAAAATAGCAAAGTCCTACTGTACAATTTGGTCAAAACAACTTTTTCAAAATCTGAAAGAGACTTTGAACAACCTGTCCTCTAAACAGAATGCCGAAATGGTCAATGCCATCAGCCTTGTGGCCTGGCAAAGGCAAGCTGGGCATTAAAATTGGGATGCATGTGGAACCAAATAGAGGTGGAATCATTTTCACAATGTTCTCCAAGAGCCATCATGTGACTAGAGCTTTCAGGAAACCGTTTCTAATAGTTCCAGTGTTTAGCATCCGAAACACGAGGAGGAAGCTCAGATTGGTGATAGGAATTCACAAAGGAGGCTGTTTTTTCTTTTGCTTTCTTGAGTGTGTTTGTGTGATTTTTCTGTGTGTCTATGCATGAGAGAGGGAAAGACTGTAGGGGCTTGTTGGCTTAAAAAACCCCACAAACCCTACATTGATGTTGAGCCTCTTTTGAAGCAAGACAGCCTTGTTTTAACAGACTTTCCTAGTTGATACCTCATTTAGCTTCCTTAAAGAGGCACAAAGAACTAACAACCTAAAACAGCTTTGATTACCAGGATATTTAACCAAAAAGTGTCAAGACTCACATGATTGAGTATACAGGCATGAATGATCAGATTCATGTTGATGTTGATTAATGAGCATTTACCAAAGTACTTTAAGGGTTGGCACTAGATGGCACTTTAGTCCCCACTATTCTCTTGTTGAATGTTGTTTCTTTTCATTTGTCCTATATTCTCATCAGACCTTCCTCACCTCAGTCAGAGCAACAAGTCAAGTCCTTGTATAAGAAACCAGCAAATCGTAGCAAGTACATCTCTATTTTAAAAGAATACTTCAACCAAAAGAGAAAACTTTGCCATATTTTACTCACTCATTTGTTGTTTCAGCACATATAATGTTTTTTTTTTCCTTCTTTCTTGAAAACGTACTAACATAATTGGATGGTAATTCAAAAGAGAGAAGAGTGCCCAACTGCCCATATAGTTTCTTGAAGCAGTACAGTAGCTTTGCAAGAAGAACAAACTTGCATGTAATTTATCATCTTTTTTTCTTTTTAAGTAATCAAAAAAGTACTGTACAGTCAGCTGATTATTAAATAATCTCTCACAGCATGATCAGGAACCAAATGTAAGACTCGTTGCATTGCAATTTAGTTAAGTTATCTCTATTATGTTAGAAGAAAGAGAATGTGTAAAGGTATGAAAGAAACTAGCTACACTGCCATTTAAATGTTTGGGGTAAGTAAGATTTTATTTATTTATTTTTTGAAAGAAATTTTAAGCAAGGATGCATACAATTGATATAAGTAACAGTTAAGACATTCATAATGTTGCAAAAGACTTCTATTTCAATAAAAAAGTTATTTTTTTTAACTTTCGTTTTATCAAAAAATCCTGAAAAAATGTATCATGGCTTTTCACAAAAATATTAGTAGCACAACTGCTTTCAACTTGGATAATAATCAGAAATATTTCTTGAACATATTAAAATGATTTCTGAAGGATTATGTGACTCTAAAGACTGAAATAATGATGCTGAAAATTCAGCTTTGTCAACACAGGAATGATTACATTTTGAAATATATCGTAGAAAACAGTTATTTAAAATTGTAAAAAAAAAAAAAAAAAAAAAAAAACCTTAATATTACTGCTTTTGCTGTATATTTTATAAAATAATTGCAGCCTGATTGAGCATAAAGGCTTCTTAAAAATAAATAAATAAATAATTATAATTAAAAAAAAAATCTTACAAACACCAACCTTTTTTTTTATTGTAAGAACTGAGTTTAAGAACTGTAGTCAGTTGCCTTAAATTATTGTTTAGTGTCATTACACCATGTGCATAATTATTAGGCACGTTGATATTCTGATGATACCTTTTTTTCCAAGCACATTTTACCAATTCCAAACCACATCAAGCTTAATAACTACTATTAATTTTGTATTTAATCATTTATAAGTTAAAGTAAGGAAACTTTGCTTCCTTTGCTCCTGTTAACAAACGTTGGTTTTCATGAGACTCACTGGCGCATGCGCAACGCTTACCTCATACGTCATGCTCCCGGAGCTGCTTTCGTGTACAACTGTTGGCGCAAGCTACATTAAAGTGATTATTACTGAATAATCTAAAGTTTTGAATATGGATATTTTTCTTACAAAAACGCATCGATTCGCTACAGGGGGCCTTTGTTCACCCCCCGGAGCCGTGTGAGACACTTTTTTTTTAATGGATGGGCGCTTTTTATTTAACTTCTTTTGGACTGATGCATGCAACAACGGCTGAGTGGCATTGAACAGCTTGAAATATCAAAGACAATTTTTTATATAACTCCGACTGGATTCGTCTGAAAGAAGAAAGTCATATACACCTTTGATGACTTGAGGGTGAGTAATTTATGGACTAATTTTCATTTTTGGGTGAACTAACACTT
>NW_015557099.1:284740-292886 GCF_001515605.1 Sinocyclocheilus anshuiensis | reverse complement strand
ATGAACACGGAAGCGCAGGGGAGAGATCAAAACAAAACAACGGTCACTAATTAGAAGTACAAAACGAGGATGTGTAAAGAAGAATGTCGGAGGATTTCGATATAAGCCAAGAGGAGACTGGTTTTCCTTTGCTGAAGTAAGGAAACTTTGCTTCCTTTGCTCCTGTTAACAAACGTTGGTTTTCATGAGACTCACTGGCGCATGCGCAACGCTTACCTCATACGTCATGCTCCCGGAGCTGCTTTCGTGTACAACTGTTGGCGCAAGCTACATTAAAGTGATTATTACTGAATAATCTAAAGTTTTGAATATGGATATTTTTCTTACAAAAACGCATCGATTCGCTACAGGGGGCCTTTGTTCACCCCCCGGAGCCGTGTGAGACACTTTTTTTTTTAATGGATGGGCGCTTTTTATTTAACAACTTTTGGACTGATGCATGCAACACCAGCTGAGTGCCATGAAACAGCTTGAAATATCAAAGACAGTTTTTTTTTATATAACTCCGACTGGATTCATCTGAAAGAAGAAAGTCATATACACCTAGGATGACTCGATGGTGAGTAATTTATGGGCTAATTTTCAGTTTTGGGTGAACTAACCCTTTAAGACATGACGATTGGACAGCAAAATTCTCACTGGGTCAGCGGGGTCAGAAAAAAAGACACATGTTAACTGCAAAAGATTTAAGAATTAATGTGAAGAATTAGGTGTAAAAACATCAGGAAACATTTAGTCTCCAGCGCCACCATTTTCCAGAACTGCAACCTTCCTGGAGTCTCTAGAATTACAAGGTGTCAGTTTCTCAGAGACTTTGCTTGGGTAAAAAATCCTTAAAAATTACCCCCACTTAATAAGAATAACATGCAACTGACATGTGTTAGTTTAATTGATGTGACCTTTCCTTACCTAGTGTCATTCACCCATACAAGATTTTTGAAAATTAGAATTTCATGTTTTTCCAGTACATTTTTCATCTGTCTGTTCACCGTTTTGAAGTTTGAAGAGGGTCAGGGAAGTCATCAGGCTTTCAGTTGTGTGAGGAGCTAGTGTAACTTCTGGATAAAAGAAATAAGCTATGCTGATGGAAAAATAGTCCCTGTGAGTTTTTTTTTCCCCTCCACAACAGAGTGCAGGTTTTCCACAACAGTTCTCTCACTACACTCACACAAAACCACGTAAACAATTGAGAAGGAGATAAAAGCGTAATCAGCCATTGAGGTATCTGTGGTACATCAGCAGCAGCAGTGCTGGGCTTTGTTGATAACATCTAACACCTGTGCCAGCACAATGACCCACTAGGCCACTGTAATTAACTTTTAACTCTTTTCCAAGCCTTCTGCCCGACTGGCACAGGCATTACGCTTTGTTTGCGATGCTCCCTAGGCACCCAGAGACCTCTCTTTTCCACTGATGCAGCATGTTTGGACGTCTCCTGGCTCTGAGGTGCGTAGTTCTTTTGGTGTTGTTGCATTAGTCTCTCTGCAGCTGAGGCAGAAAGAACACATAGCAGGGCTGAAGATAGATACCGCCGTTTCTCTCCAGAACACTTCGTTAGCTGGTGAAGAGCTATTTTATCTAATGTGTTTTTTAGCTAATGAAGTGAGACTTTAGAAACAAATGATACGCCAGACTTGTATACTGTGGTGGGTGTAACTATTTTGAGGTCCCTTTCAGAAAGTCTCGCTCATTGGTTCAATTGTTTTGCTGGCTGTCTTTTTGATTTTCCACTTGACGTAAGTTGGTTGTCATTTATCCAGAGGAACTTGATGAGGCAACGTGATAAAGGAAAAAGCTTTCCAAAACATCATTGATTAGTATTTTTGTCTTGTTTATGGGTAATATATACTAACAATATATTACTAGCTAACAATATATATAGAGGTCGACCGATTGATCGGCCGGCCAATTAATTGGCCAATTTTTGGCTTTTTTTAATTAATCTGCATCGGCCGATTGTGCTGAAAATTAGGCCGATTTATAGGCAGGCAGCTAAGCGTTGTTGCGGAACGCCGGAGAATCTCTCTCTGGCTGCTGTGTGAGAGATGGAGCAACTCACACTCTGCAGCCACTTCTTGTTCACACACAGTTTCAGCTAATGATGGAAGGGCAAAACAGACCGTTTCAAAAGCGTAATTACGTTTTACCCTACTAGAATTGATGCCGGAAAGTTATCATATTCATAAGTACAACAAGTCATTTGCATGTGAAAGTAGAAACACATCCCTGATAGCATACACTTCCGGGCCTCATCTGGGCCAAATATGGCACATATGGCTGAGTTCTGGCAATGGCAGAGGTCATTTGGGCCAGATCAAGCCGGTTTTAGTGTCAGTTGTGGCTTGTTGTTTGTGGGCCAGATCTGGCCCATGTGTGACAAACCGGTTTTAGGTTGAGTTCTGGCTTGTTGTTTGTGGGCCAGATCTGGCCCATGTGTGAGAAACCGGTTTTAGGCTGAGTTCTGGCTTGTTGTGTCTGGGCCAGATATGGCCTATACCAGGTGACCAGATGTGCCATTTTCCAGGGACACTTCATGGCAGATTTCTAAATTGCCTAAAATAACCAGGTGTTGGCTGTTTGCAGACTGTGCAGATCGATCGTTATATGACATTTAAATACCGTGAGAGCTATGGAGAGCAGAGCAGACGGCTCCTTATGCTTTCAAATCACTTTGATGTCAAACAACAATCGATCTGGGCAGCGCATACAGCCAAAACCTGGTTATTTTTGGCAATTTAGAAATCTGCCAGGACGTGTCCCAGGAAAATGGCAGGTCTGGTCACCTTACTTTACCAGCCAGTGGTTCTCAAACTTTTTTGAGTACTGGACCCCCATAATATTTCAGGACATCTTTATTTAATATATATATATTTCTTTGTCCTACACGGACCTGTTATAAAGCTGCAGTGTTATTCGATTTTTTACATTTTTGAGCCAAATCTCAAAATTGTCCTGTGGTGTGACTGTCTCAAGCATGGTTCAATAAATGACAACTTTTATAAATGAAAAATAAAAGCATAAAAATGTTAATAAATACCTCTGGCATAATTTACTATTTTAGTAAATGGCAATAATTTTTTTTCATCCATACATTTCTGAAAACGTAGGAACTTGACACATTTTGTATCTGAAAACCATGTCCTCTGGTGTGACACCATATCCTGATTTTAAATTGGCCAATTCCAGAGAAAACTTTAATTAGTTGAAGGACCCCATTGATGGTCGTGTTACTGAAGCCCCCTGTCAAGCCCATGACACGTGCACAAGGTAAATTGTTGTCTCAGAACTGTTCGAATATTTAACTTTGGTAAAACTGTTTGCACTACAAACCAGTACGTTCATAATTAAGAAAATACATTAAAATAACATAGTAAGATACACCAGTTTGCAATAGCAAACAGCAAAACAAGCGGTTGGTACAGCTAATTTAGCTGGAATGACACCGGAAGCCAGACACATTAAATTTACAAATGGCCACGCCCACTCTTACAGGAAAAATAAGGGGGATATGTTTATTTATATATATATATATATATGCTTATTTATGTAACGTAAACGCGGAAGGAGTTGCCATGGAAACGGGGCGCAACGCTGCACGTCACAAGGAAACACCCCGTCTCTTGCTGCTGTTTTCACTGCTTTCAGGTGAGTTTAGTCCCTAAAATCACACAAATATTACATCTAACTGTTGTTGACACTTCTCTTACTTGTATTTGACTCGCTTCTGTTGTTTATTTACTTTATAGAAATGGTTTAATGTCTTCGAAAAAGTCCGTTAGCATCTCTACCGTTTTCAGACGACGTATCGTTAGGTATGCTAACTCTATATTGTGCTCTTATTTATGAAAGTTTGGGCTTTTAATCAAATATTAATGTGTAGATGAGAGCTTTTGACCGTTTTGTTATGGTTTTGCTGGTAATTTTTCAGTGGATGATTGGAAATTGCTTTATTTATTTAACCTAAACCTTTACACTTTGCTGTTTACCGGCGACATAACGTTATCAAGGAGCGCGAAGATTGGCTGAAAACTAATCTAAAGTTGTTTTGATCTTTTATGGTAAACAAATATTGATAAAACTGTTCTGTGATTTCAAGAGTGACAAAAGAACCCTTCTACAACAGAAGGGAATGTCCAAGATTTCAACATTTCTGAAGGGAGCTGCTGACAGAGATGTAGGAAACGCTGAAAAAGCTCATTAAATAACCTAATATGCATTTTTCACAACATTTCGCCTATATCACCATGAATCTGTTATTTGCTTTTGGAAAAATACACCTTTTTGATTTATTACAGTTATTTTAAGAAGGTTTTGACATCCTAACGCGAGTGACACCATATGAGCAATATTAAATGAACAAGTAAATCTAAAATATAAATTCTGTTATCTTAAGATAACAGACACCGAGCTGGGAATTGTCTAATCAGATTGAGAGCTTCAATATGTCAACAATTACACACACCCTTTACCTCCCTGTGGAATTCAAACATAAATGGTGATTTGTTCATGTTATTGCTTGGCCTGATGAGTAGTTTTCGTAAGGTCTGCATGAAGATTAGTTGTTCTGAGGAGAGAAGTCTTTATAAACAAACCGTGAAGACCTTTGCAGTTTTGAGACTGCCTTGATTTAGTGCAAGTGTGCAACATTGCAAGATCATGTTTTGATGTTGTCGATATGTGGTTTCTTTCGACCAACGGATGAGGTCTGTAGACATCTGTCTCTATAACCAAAGGTCTTCCTCCAGCTGTGTGTGGTGCTTTTACTGCACACACAGATTTCACGCTATGGCTGCATATTAAATTGCACCATTTGCTCCTGAAATGAAAATCCCCTAATCTGCTAAGTGTAATATTTGAATATTAAAATCCCGAGAGAGAATCTGAGGTTAAAGGACATACAAATGGAGTGTAGAGGACTGCAAACAAGCCTATTCAGATCTGTGTTGTTGGTGCACCATAATTTCACCATTTTAATAGGTGATTTAAACTAGCAGTTGAAGAAAAGCGGTAATTGCTTTTGCCAGTTACCATTGTCTTTATGTGTATGTATTTAAGGGCTGCATAATTTTGCTATTTTTCATGAATGTTTTCATACTTTTCATGATTAATTATTCAGCACAGCCTTTTTTTTTGTTCTTGATTAAATGCAATTAATCATACACTCCATTTCAAGTCATTTTAGCTAGAAGTTTTAGTTAAATCAGTAATTTTTTAGATATTGAAATAGGACTAGATGTTTAGGATACTCAAACTGAGTTCTAACATATTGGAGACCTTTATGTCTGACAGAAGGCATTTTTTCTTCTCTCATTGTGTGCACATCCTATTCAAAACACAAACACGGAAGGTCAGGACCTAAAGGCTGTTTCTAAGCAAGCGTCTCGGGGATAGCAGGATGCCTCGTGCTGAACGTGCACGAGAACGTTTGACAACACAGTATGAGCCCAGCAGAGCTGCATGCAAACAAAGCATAGGACAGCTCTGCTGTGCTGGAATTCATGCATATGTGACAGAAAGAACGTGAACCCAGACCTAAAGACAGTTGGCTTTGAGCTCTTGATTTTGTTTGTTGTAATTTATAGTCACGGCTAAAGGATTTATGGTAACACTTTAGTATAGGGACCAGTTCTCACTACCTACACTAGTCAACATTTGAAGTGGATCAAAACCTTCTTCAAAGTTGTCCTAAAACCAAAATGCGTTCTTGTCTTAGGACTTTTTTGATGAACTTCAAATGTTGACTGTAGTTGCTTGTTAGCATGCTTATTATTAACATATTGGCTGTTTATCAGTACTTATAAAGCACATATTCTGCATGACTATATTCTACATCTATAATCCTACCCAATACCTAAACTTAACAATTACCTTACTAACTATTAATAAGCAGCAAATTAGGAGTTTAATGAGGCAAAAGTCATTGTTAATGGTTTGTTAATAGCAAGAATTGGACCCTAAAATAAAGTGTGACCGAATTTATAGCACCACCTCATGTGCCTTTGAATTTTATCACAGTTAGCCTTCTACATCATAAAAATAAGGATACAAATATTCATTAAAATTGTATTTTATTAAGCAAAATCATTGTTTTTTTTTTTTTAAAGTATTTTAAAAAAATGTTTTTTAAAGAAGACTCTTGTTCTCACCAAGATGTGCCTTTGAATTTTATCACAGTTAGCCTTCTACATCATAAAAATAAGGATACAAATATTCATTAAAATTGTATTTTATTAAGCAAAATCATTGTTTGTTTTTTTTTAAGTATTTAAAAAAAATGTTTTTTAAAGAAGACTCTTGTTCTCACCAAGGCTGTTTATTTGCTCCAAAATACAGTAAAACAGTAATGTTGTGAAATTATTTCAATTTAAAGTAACTGTTTTGTATTTGAATATATTCTAAATGGAAATGAATGCATGTAATTTATTCCTGTGATGGTAGCTTTAGTGTCACATGATCCTTCAGAAATCGTTTGTTCGTTCGTTTGTTAGTTAGTTATTGTCAATGTTAAAAACAGTTGTTCCGGAAATTGTGATACATTTCTTTCTGAATTCTTTGATTTAAAAAGTAAATTAAAATTATAGATTACTTTGAAGTCAGTTTTGGTTAATTGAATGCATCCTTGCTAAATTAAAATAAGATTTGTTAAAATAAATGACAACGGTCCCCAAACCTTTGAAGAGTTGTGATATTAATAATTACACTTGTGTAATTATCATCTCTCACTTTGTATTTTTTTTTCTTAAGAACGAGCTCTCAATAGAATAAAATAATTGCAATTGATCCCATGATTTCCAACTTTTCCAACAGTCTTTAGAGATAAAACAAATTCATTAAATTGCTGCGTTATATAACACATTATATTGATTAATTTTTTTTTATTTAAGATGGCCTTTTAACTTTAGCATTCTTATTTTGTAAAATGATTTTTTTTTTAAATAAAACAAGACTAGCATTTTTTACACTGTTGCCAAGCAGAATTTCTAAGAGAGGTGGCCACATGTCCGGTCAGAAATGCTTTGTGATGTCCAGTGTGATCTGTCTTGTCTGGCGGTGCTCTTTTTGAACAGTTTTCACTGTCACAGAAGCGTCTGTGCCAGTGTTCTCTGTTCTGATCTTACCACTGCTATTGATGTTCTTTTGCTGTGTGTGCATGCTTGTCTTGGAGAAGCCCCTGGTGTTTTGTTGATGAGCACTTGTCCAGCATCTATCGGTTAAGGAGTGTTCTTGTGTCAATTTCTCTGCTGTGAGCTGTGAAGGGCCTGTCCGCTGTGTAAGAATCTATAGTCTGCCCCGACCCAGATTCCACTCCACAATATGTTTGATCATGCTCATTTCCCAAAATGGCTTAATTATTATAGAGAAGAAGAAAGTCAACAGTTATGTTGTTTGTAGATCACTTGGGATGATCACATCCTGAGCAAATGGTTACCAGAAAGCGGTTTCTCTCTTTTTGCTGGATTTGTCAGGGAAACCCCTTCTTTTAAAAAAATCTAGAAAAGAAATTGTAAGGATAGAAGACAAGTTTATTCAGTATTAGCAGGAGGAGTTATTAAGCCTATTCGGTACAATTCTGTTTAAAATTCTAACGGAACTGAATTAACCCAACGTAGTGTGGTGGCAGAGCTGTATTGGAATCGTTGTTTCTAAAGTAACTGAAGCAAAGTGCTTAAGTTTAAAGTTTCTAAAGTAACTGAAACTTGTTGTTGGTCTCTTATAATTCTGTAAGATTCTAAAGTAATTGAATCAACCCGACGCAGTGTGGTGGCAGAGTTGTATTAGATCTGTTGTGTCTGAAGTTGTTGACAAAAGAGCAAAGGTGCAAGGAGAGAAGCTGTACTTAGACTTGCTGGGATTAATTTGGTTAACTTGAGAAAGATAACTGAGGTGACAATGGAAATTGGAGAACACCCTCTAGCATTTGCATCCAGGTTGTGGGAAATGTTTAGCTGTTACAGTGTTTGCGCCAATGCAACTAAACAAAATCTAATGTTTAAGTCTGCATTAATTGCACAAAGTAGTTTACACATGCGAGAAGCCATCGCTCTACATGTAGATGTAAATACACCATACGAGCAAATAATTTCCAAAATGACACAGCATTTCAATGCAAGAAGTCAAATGAAAGCTGCAGAATCTAGACATCCAA
>NW_015557099.1:282920-284414 GCF_001515605.1 Sinocyclocheilus anshuiensis | reverse complement strand
AATGTTTAGCTGTTACAGTGGTTTGCCCAATGCAACTAAACAAAATCTAATGTTTAAGTCTGCATTAATTGCACAAAGTAGTTCACACATGCGAGAAGCCATTGCTCTGCATGTAGATGTAAATACACCATACGAGCAAATCATTTCCAAAATGACACAGCATTTCAATGCAAGAAGTCAAATGAAAGCTGCAGAATCTAGACATCCAGTTGCTGCATTCGGCAGGCGAGAATGTTCTAGATTATCTAACAATTTCCATCAGAGACCAAAGAGATTAGAAAGGGTAAATTCAGAAGGTGTTACTATCTGTTATGCAGAAAGCTGCAGAATCTAGACATCCAGTTGCTGCATTCGGCAGGAGAGAATGTTCTAGATTATCTAACGGTTTCCATCAGAGACCAAAGAGATTAGAAAGAGTAAATTCAGAAGGTGTTACTCTCTGTTATGCATGTGGAAACGCTGGTCACATTGCTAGACATTGTCAAGACAACGAGAGACCTCATCAAAGCTTTGTCTGTTATGCATGTGGAAAGGATGGTCACATAGCAAGGCATTGTTTAGAAACAGTTAGGAAAGATCAGGAAGTTGTTTGTTTTTCATGTGGAAGTTTGGGACACAAGGCAAGACAGTGTCACTTTTCACACAAAAGAAGGATGAGCTATCGTGATTTGCTTAAGAAGATAGGCAGTTTAGAAACCCAGTTGGCACTGTTGAAAGGAAATAAGGAAGAAGCCATTCACACCTTGCCAGACACAGCACTGCATGAACAACATGACTGTAGCTCAGTCACAAGCAGATGCTGATGTGAATTTTAGGAATAGTTTTATGATAGTATAATATTTAAAAAATATGTTTACTATCAAAAGGGGGGTGATTCTTGATCATTTTTTGGAAATGTGTTAATGGCATTAATATTTAAATTTAATTAATGAGAAATGATTGAATTACATTCTGTGATTACATTTCTGTAGTTTTGGTTTTGAAGGTGAAAAGATTCTTGTGGGGGAAAGGGGGGGAAACCTCTTCTTTTTGATCTCGTTTCAGGTATAAGCATCGAGATGTTTGTTTGAAATGTGTACCCTCCTGGAGAAAGATGATCCGGTCATCTGAAGGACAAGAAGGCCAGCAAAACCAGTGGAGCCAGGGGACTTCCAGAAGAAAAAGAACTTCACAAACTGCAACAACAGCTAGAAGGACTTTTCCAAACAGAAATGAATGGACAATGGAAAAGAGAAACAAAGAAATCAAACTATTTTCAGAGACTGTGGACAGCAGTCTTATCACCGAGATGGAAAACAAGAAATGAGAAATGCACAAAGACAGACTCTATGCACATGACACCAGAAAGAGACAAACATATGCATACTCGAATGCAGAACATTGTCTACTGAATGCACACATGTGGACAAAGGACGTACACACTGAGAGAATGGACACAATGCAAGTGACAAAACTCCATTTGGGTTTATCTGTGAGTGTGATGCTTTGAAAAAA
>NW_015557099.1:266623-282777 GCF_001515605.1 Sinocyclocheilus anshuiensis | reverse complement strand
ATGAAAACACAAAAAAAACACACACACACAAAGACACACACACACACACACACACACTATGTTGCCTGTTGATTGATGTTTTTGCTCTTTTGGCCTTTGGCTAGGTTTGTACTGTCATAATGTTTAGTACATTTAGAAAACCTCTTTTGCTGTTATGGTTCTCAAGTGCTCCTCTCCCAAACCCCAAAAAAATGTTTGTGTGTCATTCTGCCAAATTTGAGAGAAGTCCCTATGATCATTTTGCCTAATTGGATGGAGCGACAACCAGTGTGCATGAGGTGTAGGATGGACCTGATGGAACTTCACAAACTGCGAAAACAGCTAGAAGGACTTTTCCAAATTGAAATGAATGGACAATGGAAAAGAGAAACAAAGAGATCAAACCATTTTCAGAGACTGTGGACAGCAGTCTTCTCACCGAGATGGAAAACAAGAAATGAGAAATGCAAAGACAGACTCTCTGCACATGACACCAGAAAGAGACAAACATATGCATACTCGAATGTAGAATATTGTCTACTGAATGCACACATGTGGACAAAGGACGTCCACACCACACTGAGAGAATGGACACAATGCAAGTGACAAAATGAAAACAAAACAAAAAAAACACACAGACACAAACACACACTATGTTGCCTGTTGATTGATGTTTTTGCTCTTTTGGCAAAGGGGTGTCAGAACTTAATTAACATACAGACCACAGCTGTAACAACAGGAGCAACTTCCTTTACATTGAGGGTAAACTCTTAAGTGTATAAAATGTTTGAGCTTAGGATGTTCGGGGTTCAGTCTGACTCCGTTGAACCCAAGGTACTACATGTACTGTAATAGTGTCACTACTATTCTGTAATAAAAGTTATTCTTCATCAAGATCTTCGACGTCTTCACTTTTTCTTACAGCTGTCTGCATTAATTACAGCAGCAGTGTGTCCTGTCTTCAGACTACCATTTAAGGTGCTGTCAGTCTGTGTTACTTTACACATGTTCCGTCAAACACACTTAAACCTCTCTCAGCTTCATAGCCTATGTTTAGCCTACTTCTTCCCGAACACCATGACTAAACATTGTTTTTCCTGCAAGGAATGGAAGCATCAGACTGAAGAATTTTGCAATGTTTGCTCAAGCACAAAACAAATCTGCTCCAGCTGGACATGGTTTGTCATTCATCTCGTCATGTGCAGATTTGGCAGTCCAGTCCGACTGTCCGTGTGCTCACAGGATAACTGGAATTCCTGCTTGTCTGATGAAGGTTTCCCTGAAGTGTCTAAAAAAAGGATTTTTTGTTTCATGGTCATAATCATTATGTTAAATTATTACTATTTAAGCTATAAAAATCTAAAGAGAGAGTGAATTACCAAAAAAAAAAAAATCAGTATTTTTGTGTGTGAAGATTATTTACATTTTTACGCAAATTATGACTGTCCCACATTCATTTTCACTACAAAAGTTTTTGCCTAATATATATATATTTTTAAGTTAGCATATTTGCTAAGAAGACAACAATGTCAGCAAAAAGATTAAGATGAAATATGAAGAAAATATTGAAAACAACAATGTAATTTTATTGTAAATCATAGAATTTTCCTGTGATGCACTGTATGGAAACACATTTCCACCATGTAAGAAAAAAATAAAACATCGGTAATTATAACATCGTAATATTAGTAATTATTAGTAATATAAAAGTTTACATTTAGACATTTAGCAGATAATATGATTATGAGAAACACATATTATAACACATAATATGACTTATGTTTTAACACTGAAGTTCACATAAAAGTCCAAATTATGAGATAAATAGTCATAATTATGACATAAAAGGTCAAATTTATGCCAGTTCTGATTTGTCATCATTCATATTTACCAGTCCAAATTATGAGACAAAAAGTCAAAATAATGAGATACCAATTCATGTGTAATATTTTGATTTGTCTCATAAGTATGAATGTCAAAACTATGAGATACTAATTCATATTTGTGATATGACCTTTTGTCTCAAACTTGACTAATATGACAATGTCAAATTTGAATTTTCTGATTTCAATTTATATGAATTAGTATCTCATAGGTCAAAATTAGTTTCATAAGTGAAACTAATTCATGTTTATAATATACTTTTGTCACCTTTGATGAATTAGTGAATGAACATGAATTAGTTTTTCATTTTTTGATTTATGTAATAATTGACTTTTTACTTTAGAATTTTGACCATTTTCATCCCATAAATATCTTCAATTTTGACATTTTGATTATTATTACCATTTATGCTGTAATTATGCTGATTTACCAAAGAAGCTGGTTTAGCCCCTGCATAAAAAATAAAAGATTCTCAGAATTGCATAATGTAACCTCACAATTGCGAGTTATAAAGTCAGAATAGCCGAATATAAACACAATTGCAAGAAAAAAAGTCAGAATTGTGAGATAAAATTAACTTTTCATTTTTCAATTACATTTTTTATTTTTTATTCAGTGTTGGAAACAGGCTTCCATAGCTTCCATACAGCTGCTGGACATTTTTAGTTGATAAATTAAACTAGAGAGAATGTTAAAAGTCTAGGAAGGGCATCCAGAGTAAAACCTTTTAGCCAAATAAGTGTTTAAAGTCTGTGCACAGTTGCATAATTGAAGAAACTGTGCATAGGTAAAGAATCACCCATATATTTTAAATGTAGGCTAAATTTGCATGCTAATATGCACTGAACTGGGCTTTGTGTTTTGTTGTTTTTCTGTTGTGGTCTTATTCAGATTCCAGCAGTCTGTCAAACCTACTTCCACATGAAATATGAAGAGATCAGAAGCTTTATTTTTCCAGTATCAGTGTTTTGATGACGTAAGAACATTCACTGGAGCCATACCAGTAGTTAAAATGTTTCAGGGTTTTTTTTCTCCTCCTCCTCAGGAGTTGTGAGCTTATGCCAGGCTTTTTTCTTTCCGGTCAGGAAGTGATTGCAGAAACAGCCAGGCCTTGTTGTAGTGCTGACAGGACTCCAGTCTATACAAACAGATTTCTGTCAGTACTCACATGTAACCAGAGGGCTTTGTCCAGCCTAAGGGTCTGCAAATTAAGACCCATGTCCAGTCCGTAAACAGTCTGGCTCCGGATCTACGTCACTTACTGCATCTGTGCCCATCCTGCGCTCACTTACTGTATTTGGCACCACGTAATTACCGCTGTTTTTCCCCTAGTGCTCTTTCTCTCTCTCTGTTCTTTCTCTGCTTTGAGCTTTAACATCATTTGGAAGGTACTCTTGCTCTCTGAACCAGTTATCTTGACAAAAACATGTCAGGACTTTTGATGAATTGTGTTTGGATGTAGGCTGAGATGTTGCAGAGAAGCTGGTGCCGTACCATCAGGGAACATAGGGCCCTATGAAATGCATTTGATTTCTTCCCACATTCTGTGGTTTCTTTTTTTTTAATGTTCCTGGATTCCATTTAAATTGTTTAATTCATATTTTTTAATGATCCAAAAATATGTAGTCAGTTGAAAACAGTTGAAATTTTAACATAATGGTTTTTTTTTTCAGTAATCCTAGATTATCTGTTTTCATTTTTCTGGATTCTGTGATTTATGATTTAATACAAATTTATTATCAAAATGGTGGTAATCAGATAAATGCATAAAGCAACTTAATCTTTTGACATCTTTTTAAAAAGATATTATCTTTAAAATATATTATAGCTTTAAAAAATAATGTTTTAAAACATATTTTTGTGAAGTACATTGTACTCTACAGTAGCAATATATTTTCTATCATAATTTCTTAAACCTAACCAAAGTTAAACCAAAATTTTGTTTTGTTTTGGTGGAGTGTAGGAACATGACTCAAAAAAATCTATTTTTGTGTTTATTATTCACAGACATTTATAGATAGGTAGATATGTTTTGCAGTTAAATGTTCACAGAAACTAGTCTATATCATGATTTGATTAAGTCTACAGCCCTACTTTTGATTTATTCATCCAAATTTTGACAAATTTCATGTTATTCAGTACATTTCTTTATGACTGTGATTCTGTCCACATTTTCTGCATCACAGAAATTTATGAACATGGGTTTTTTGGGTACTGCTGTTTAGCTATGATCCATGTGCGTTCAATGAGTGTTATTATGGAAACACCATCCGACACAGATCAGAAATCTCTCATTGTTTGTTTCTTGCCTCAATTTAATCTGAATTTTATGCCAGAACTCATGCAGGTTTTCACGAGTTTTCATTTCCCCTGTTTTTCCTCCATCAGGCTCGTATCTTTCCTGTCTGTGTCTCCCTCATTCTCTTCCCCTCCAGTCACTCTTTTCCTCCATGCCACTTAGTTCCTGAAATCTAGAGCCGAGTGCTGATGGATAGGGCTTCCCGTGGCCTCGTTCAGCAGTTGCCAACAGCGATGAAATGCTCATCTTTGATGACGCATTAAAATTCAGATGGCTTCTCAGAGCGCCATGTTTAATATTTCACAAACCCTTTACATAAGATCCCTCTTCCTGATTCTGTTCACATAGGGAATTCCAGCCACTCTGATCTTTGCTTGCCACACTGATTTGATAGTAAAAGCATCTTTTGTGTTTGATATTTTGTTGATTTGGAGGTACTGAGAGATTAAAAATATGAGTACAAGCTAATCAGATTATGTCTTTATGTTTGCGTAGTTCACCATTGTATTTGAGTGCATAATCATTATCATGCTCATGATGATGCTGCTAGAATATCAGCTTCTTTTATTTGTATCATAGACATAGATCATAGCAGATCAGATAACAGTATTCAGCTTTGAACTTTAGCCAAGGGCTTTGTCGAGATTAAAAGTTGCACACTGCATTTCAGTGGTGAGCAGGCAGTAAACTTTTGAACTTTGGTTTCTGTTCCCAGAGGTTATCGTCATCATCATCAACTTTTTGGTACTGTTGTTGGAATTTGTCTGATTTCCATATATGTTTCGGAGTGTCCATA
Organism: Sinocyclocheilus anshuiensis; assembly: GCF_001515605.1. Taxonomy (NCBI): domain Eukaryota; kingdom Metazoa; phylum Chordata; class Actinopteri; order Cypriniformes; family Cyprinidae; genus Sinocyclocheilus; species Sinocyclocheilus anshuiensis. The sequence continues at coordinate 277,819 of NW_015557099.1, read as the reverse complement.
TACAGTAAGCATGGCAGTAGCTTATATTTTATTTATTTATTTATTTTTTGCTGTTGAGCTAATTTATAAGGCTGCATCCTAATGGTCAAGGAAATGTGATAGTCTGCCACATAAAGCTTGATGCTGCAACATTCTAAGCATAGTAAATTTGTAGTATATGAAAATATTGGATTTTTTTTATTATTTTTTTTTTATATTAATAGTTTTCATTACTGAATTAAATAAATAGTTTTAAATAGTTTTCATTACTGAATGAAAAAATTTTAAGTATGTAATATATTGAATATAATTTATGTAATATAATCATATTTTGCATATTTTTTTATTTTCATTATGTATTTTATATCTGTCTGTCTATCTGTCTATTATACATGTTTATAAATCATTTGATTTTTGTTTAATTTTTGTATAAATAGGAAGCACGCACACACACACACACACACACACTATTATCTATTATACAGATGCATAAATATAAATAATTACATGAATAATTTATTCAATTATATATATATATATATACAGTCATGGCCAAAAACTTGTTTAGATACATGGCATCTTTGATTCTATCAAATGGGCCCCAATGGGCCATGTTTGGATCTTCCAACTGTACAATAATCCAAACACAAACCTCAAAAACAACACAAAAATGGGTTACTGAGCACAAAACCAAGCTTCTGCTATGACTATTCCAGCTCCCTGGCCTGAACCCTATAGAAAATGAGTGTGGTGAACTGAAGAGAAGCACCAACATGGAGCTGGAAATCTAAAGGGTCTGGAGTGATTCTGGATGAAGGAATTGTCTCTGATCTCTTGTCAGGTGTTCTCTAACCTCATCAGGCATTATAGGAGAAAATTTAGAGCTGTTAAACTGGCAAATGGAGGTTTCAAAAAGTATTGAATAAAAGGGTGCCGTTAATTGCGGCCTATGTGTATTAGAGAAAAACATTTATTTCATAATGATATTTCCCCCCCATTTTAAATTGTTATTATCCAATGAAAGGTTAGATTTTTGTGAATTTTTTTAAAATAAAAGAGCAAAAAGATTAATAATGCAGATAAATTTTCACAGCCTTCTTTGATCATATTTACCAAGGGTGCCGATATTTTTGGCCATGACTGTATGTGTGTGTGTGTATATATATATATATATATATATAGACACAGACACACATACACTCTGTATAAATATGTATTGCGTGTTTGTGACTTTTTTTTTTTTCTCTAAAAACTTTTAGACCCCAAATTACAATGCTTTTTAGGAATAGAGCTTTTGTAGGGAAAAAGTGATCCTCTCAATACACAGTGATTTTACAGAGGCGATTTGTGCCTTCAGAAATAGGGCACAATGTACTGTTAATGTTTTTTTGTATTAATTTTTCACAGGCATTTTACCTGTACTTTTGAATTACACATTGTGTTGTGTTTAAAAGAAACTTAACAGATAGATGTCTTGGAAGAAAATTACCTTTTCCATTTTTCTTCAGACTTTTAATCTACAGTGTTCATTAGGCCTTATGTGAGGGCTTTGGAGACGACAGCATCGTTTTCGTTTCTGAACCTGTTTTTTGGCACACAGAGACCTTTCTGTTCATGTAAAACACAAAGAGCTCAGCACAGATTGTTCTTTCATTTTTTGAGAGCTGCTTTTTGACATATTTCAAATAGGTGCTTGACTTCCTTTGCTTGAGGCCAATAGCAGATCATTTACCAGTGGCAGACTGGTTGTCTTGATATATGGTTGTCTTGAGTGCACACATACGAAGCATGCGCACAGAAAGCAGCTGTCACATGACATGAGTAGTAAACTAAGTTTTGTTTCATGTCTTATTGTGCTTAAACTGTCAAGTACACACAAGTTTATGCTAAAAACACACATGGGTTACAAAAAGAGTCGGTTATGTCTGTGAAGATAAACAGCTGGGAAAGAAATCGCATGTTTATTTCAGATCTGTGTGGCTGTGACAGCAGTGTAATATACAGTAAATAAATCAATAAATCACTGCTCTCTTGTCTCCTCTGAGGCTGGGACTCTAAATAGTGTTCTGTGCTCGTCAGTGCAGCCAAAGACAGAACAGTTAGCATGCTTTGCTCTAACTTTCGCCATGGCGTTAGAAATGGTACACCGGTGTCGATTGTGAAAATGGTGGAGCCGTTTAAGAGGTGGTAATATTATAATAACAACTCCTATCTGAGTGGCTCGTTTTTTCACAAGCTTGCAGAGAAAGGCTTAACAAAAAAGAATGACTGTTTTTCTTTCTTTTCTTTTTTCACATTTACTGGGTTGGTATATGCACCGGGAACCCTATTATAGCACTTAAACAGGGAAAAAGTCTGTCACCTTTAAAACTTTGAGTTAGCAATATAACGGGGTAATTGCAAAGCAGCAGTCCGTCACTTTAAGTGAATTTGTCAAATCAGCAACACTGCATTTTTTTTTAGCCTTGAGTGTTATAAGTGAACTTAGTCTTATAAATTTGTATATTAAATTACATTTTAAAATGTTGTCAGAAATGTGTGTTTGATAATGACAGGACATCTTAAACTGTTCTGGTAAATAAAACGGCCTCCTTTCTGTCACAATGGGTGCCTTAATGGGGTGGTAATTTTCTGTCCCTTTTTTTTTTTTCTTCTCGTTATCACACTGGTACTAAAAACCAAATCCATTAGCATTTAATTTGTTTTTAATAAAGGAGACAGCTTTGAAATACTCAGGCAGTGAGAAGCTGATTGCTGTGTGCTGTTGTGTCTGGTGAGGTGAGTGGCTCTTTTGCACACAAACCACATGATGTTTTTCACTGCAGTACCTCTCGCACTATATTAATTTTTAAATTACTATTTTTTATTTCTGGCTTCTGACTTGAAAAATGGATTGTTTATAAGCACATAATGCTGTCATTTACTAGGCTCTACCTAGAATGAAACACTTTAAAGTAAATGTTTATTTCATGTGTAAAAGCCCACTGGACCTATTAACCGCTAAGATGCAGTGGAAATTATTGCCTCGTTAGTGGTGTTTCCTAAGGGTAGCTTCACTGTTACTGCTGTGCGTACTTTACAGTTAGGGATTTGAACAAAACTCTAGCTCTAGATATTAAATCTATACTGTATATCTGTATTTATGTTCTACTGTTAGTGTTATCTGTATGCACCAAGGGTCTGAGAGTAACGCAGTTTCAATTCTCTGTGTGTATGTGCTGTACATGTGGAAGAATTGACAATAAAGCAGACTTGACTTGACTAAACTTTGATTTGTATCTTGCTGCACAATATTTTCTTATTTTATATTATAGATCACTGTCATTTTCACCATACTACAATATAATATTTGTGTAAATATTTATAAAAAGTTTACTATTATATTATATTACATTACATTACATTATATTATTTAACTGCATTCTGTGGTGGAAATGACTGAAGATGATATTTTTAACAGTTGGAATAAAATGGCTGCATTTAAAATGCATAAACTTTTTATGAATGCTAAATAAATAAATAAATATGATTATTATAATTAATGTAAATAAATAATAATTAATATAAAAGATTTTAATTGCTCTTATATTCTGTGGTGGAACTGACAATGATGAAGATTGCATTTTTTGGGGGGGGAAATGGCTGTATTATCTGTATTAAATAATAGGTAACACTTTACTTAAAGCCTTTATGTATAATGCATTTTAATTATTCATAATGTGCATTGTAATACATTACATCTTGTCATAAATAATTATAACTGAATTTAAAATGCATAGTGTAACAATGAATTGATTAGTGTTATAATTAATTGTGGTTCCAATTATTCATGAGACCGTACAATGCATGATAAGGTGCATTACAAGGCATAACTACTTTTATAATGCATTATAAATAAATTGTTACCAAATAATATTTTCCAAATTTTTTTTAATTGGAAAAATACCATTGTATACTTGTTTGCATAATGCAGTGGTTCCCAACCCTGGTCCTGGAGGCACACCACCAACACTGCGCATTTTGCGTGTCTCCTTTCTCTGACACACCAATTTCAGGTCTTGGAGTCTCTACTAATGAGCTGATGACCTGAATCAGGTGTGTTTGATTAAGGAGACATGCAAAACGTGCAGTGTTGGGGTGCCTCCAGGACCAGGGTTGGGAACCACTGGCATAATGCCATTATAAACGCATTTCCTTTCCTGAGTCATTATGGTACAGCAAATCACCATCCAGTTGTTAGTGGTGATGAATTCTTCTAGATTTGTGCTGCAGAGCACATACATCCTCTCAAACAGACAAATAAGTCTTGCCACTTGAAAAGAAGACACTAAAACTAGGCATGAAATGTGGAAGTGCCATCTGACATTCTTCTGGAGTTTATGGAGGAGGCTGTTAAACAGCAGGGAAAAGTTGTTTGTGTTAAAGTACCGATGCTGAGCTGAAGACATGACAACAGGAAGCTGCCATTCTGCTGTCTCAACCCACACTGATGATGCACGTTTGCATGGTGACACCCGCTGTTTTCCTCTCTGACTTCACAAATTCCACTTAAAGACTTAATAACGCAGCTATAATTGGGATTTTTCTGAAGCTTCGTTCATTAGGGACGGCCCACTCATCCTGACCCAGAGCGCCTCAGCCATGCCCTTGCATCTGACATGCAGCATTTTTCAGAGTGCTGCATCTCCTCATGAATATTTAATTAGAAGACTCACAGAGGGTGTCCTAAATATTCCATGTCATGCCACCTCAGAGCCGCAGGTGCTGGAATTAAAGGGAAAGAGATGCACAGAAGTGTCACTCTTTTAGTAATTTGCTTGTTCTTGCAGGTTTTAGGGCTTGGATTAAGGTTGCATTCATCTTTATCTAAGGAATAGGTCACCTCAAAATAATGATGTCTTAATTTTCTCATATCATTGCAGATCAGTATGACTTTCTTCTGTGGAACATTAAATATGTTGCTCTTATCCAATAAAGAAAGGACAAAAAAAGAAAAGAAAGAAAAAGTAGTCCATTTAACATACACACACACCGAGAGAAATACATAGGATATAAATAACTTTAAAATAAAATACAGAAAATAAAATGTCTTTTCATCCTATTATATTATAATTAATTATCCTATTTTTATCTTTCAATTTCAGTGTTATTTGGAGGAGAATGTTGGCTGGGATGAAGAATACTGTAACTAAAAAAATAAAAAATGAAAATGCAATTATTAATGTCTCTTTCACGTTTTAATATAAATAAAAAAAATTATGATTTTCAGAATAATTTTTGCAGACCTACTCTTATGCTGTTTTTTGCCCTTTTTTGAGCTTTTGGACTGTTCAAATGTCATTGTGTTTCACATAAGTCATACAGGTTTAAAATGACAAATACAGAAGTGTTTATTTACTGAAATATGAATTTGTGGCTTGGGTCTTTCCTCCATTGCCATTTTTATTTTATTTTATTATTTATTTTATTATTATTTTTTAATCTTTAATTTGTGCAATGTTTGGAGCAGAATATTGGCCAGGATATAGAATTACCTTAAAAAAATATATATATACAATTATTAATGTCTTTTTATCAATTAAATAATAAATGAATCGCTTATCAGAATAATTGTTAATTGCAGACTTACTCTTAAGTCTTTTTTGTAGCTTTTGGATTTCTCAAATTTCATATTGCGTGTTCCACATAAGAAAGAAAGTCATACAGGTTTGGAACAACATGAGGGTGAGCAAACGTTGAGCAAATTTTTATTTGGTGAAGTGCCCCTCAGTGTCCCTTGTCTTTTACACCTTAATACTGCACATGTAAATTTATGTTATCTGTCTTTTAAAAAATAAACTGTGCAGGACAACCCTTTCTACAAAAGATTAAACTAATGATTTTATACCTGAACTTTATGGAAAGACTTCTTAGAGGAACAGGAATCTCACAAAGCTCTTTGAGCAGCACCATCAAAGCGCCGACAGGGTCCTCTGAGTTAATGTTGTAGTCATGTTCTTGTTTACCTGTGCTCCTGTTGACTCGAGTTCTCTCTAAAATGCTCCCATGGACTGGAGTTGCACTAAATTGGAGTCTCTGGGAGAAAGATAAAAGCTTCAAGTTTGTGTCATCCTGTCTGGTTCTGTTCTCCTGCTGTCAAATGAACAGTCCAGGAGGAGCAGCTTCAGAAATCTCTTTGCTGTTTCCATCCCAGCTTGGGCTTTTTAAAAGCAAGAGAGCATCTATGAACTTCAGGAGAGCCTCTGAGGAATTCCCTGCAGGGGGCATTGACTTGATGGATCAAAGCTACTTTGAATAAGCTTGGTTTCAGCACTCCACGGTTTTCTTTATGAGCAGTGCGTGGCCTTGGACTTCACCAGCCCACATGCTGTATCTCCACTAAATCTCAGTTCACTCAAAAAACATGCTAGAGATTTTCAGGATTTGCCACAAGACACATAAATTGAGTTCACCTCAAGCTTACAGCCTTGGGTCAATCTCATGTTGAAGTCTCGAGCTTTAATATTTCAGTTTCCAGCTTGACTGTCTATGTGTTTCAGAGGTATTTTTATGAATACACATTCTGTCTATTCAGTGTACTATTTTAGCTTTGTTCACATAGAACTGAGGGTTTTGGTTGTCTGTTGTTGAACAGCTGAGAAAAAATAATTTGTTTTTGGGCCTTTATGCTTTTTTTTTCTTTTTTCTGTGATTTATGCATACTATAACATAACGATTGTTCTTCTATTGTTTTTTGCATACTTATTTTTGTTAACTTCTCTGTTCTTCAATGAAGTCTCTACTCCCTGAAACAGCACTACTGTCACCCCAGTTATTAATACTTAAGCTAGAAACTGCTTTATTTGCAAAAATGCTTCAGGTTGAGAACAAAAACATGAGTAGAATCATATTTTTGCCCAGAATTGTTGCAAACATATGCTATGCAGTTGCATAGGTGTTCTGAGTGGTTGTAAGTGCGTTGCTAGGTGTCAGAAGTCAAGAGAGCACTCTCCTAAGTATGATATTCTAGTCCCTATATGTGGCTTGGGTCTTTCCTCCATTGCCATTTTTTATTTTATTTTGTTTTGTTTTATTATTTTTTATAAAAATACATATTTTTATAATTTGTATTTTAAAACACGTTTTTATAATTAATATTTTTTATTTATTATAAAAAATTATTTGTTTTGTCCTAAAAGGTGAACGTTTTTTATTTATTTTTCTTATTTTGTTTCTTTAATTACATTTTAAATGTACAATAAAAAATGTTATATATTTTTTTTATTTTATTTTTTATAGAGCACAAGTGCTCTAGCCTAAACCAAATATAGTATTTATAGATGGTAGAATTTATTTATATATAACATAAAATGCAACGACCCCCTTTTTATATAAATAAAACTTGATTTAAGAAAATAAACAAGGTAACTGATATGTCTGCGACAGGCTCATATCGGCCGATAAAATCAGCAAACGATATATCGGTCGGGCTCAAGTTATGGGTTTGTTCACATCTGTAAATCTAGGTATAGTAAAGGTATGATTCTTTGCTTAAATTCTTCTTTGCATTGTCTTCTCTATTTGTCATAGGCACACTTTCTGGCAGTACCGCAAAGAGAATCCGAAGTCCCGTGTGGGTGACCCTCCACCAGACGGTCTGCCCGGCTTCAACAGCGGCGTAATGCTTCTGAACCTCGACGCCATGCGTTGCTCTACCTTATACAACCAGCTTCTGGAGCCCGAGCGGGTGGCTCGCCTTGCAGAGAAATACCACTTCCGGGGGCACCTAGGTGATCAGGATTTCTTCACGATGATCGGGATGGAGTACAGGGAACTGTTTTACCCACTGTCCTGTGGCTGGAACCGACAGCTTTGCACATGGTGGAGGGAACACGGGTATGGTGATGTCTTCCAGCTGTATTATCGCTGCGATGGGCCGGTGCACATCTACCACGGCAACTGCAACGCTCCCATACCCAATGATTGAGGTTCAAAGTGTGCCTTTGAATGCCAACTTTTAGATTAAACTCATTTTGTTTGCACATCTTGAACAACTTTAAATCAAGTGGACCAAGGCAGAAGGGGCTCATTGTTAGAGGTGCTAATAGTGCAGCATTCCCATGACTAATCACATTTACACAATATAACACCGCTGAGTCTGTTGGTGCCTTTCCAAAGTTACTGAAAGAACGCTGGGTTAAATACCAGTTGTTTTTCTTTATTTAAAGAATGCAGTGAGGCTTTGACTCTCAGTAGTCTGAGTTTCCTCATGCAGGTGTCTCATTAAATCACTCTTAGACAGCAGGTTGTTAAAAAGAGCCAATCAGAGAGTCTTTTTCTCCTTCTAATTTCACTCTGTATTGTTTACAGGTGCAGTTGCACTCTTGCAGTCACATTAAGGTACCACTTATCTTCGCTTTAAAATGTTGCTGAATATATTTTTACTAGTTTTAACCTCTCATCTTCAATAATGTGAAATGAATTCCCACTTTAAGCCACATTTCCCACTCAATCGCAAATATTTTTACGCAGTGATGATGAGAAATGAGGGGGAAAGGATGTTGACCCATTTTTCGGAGTTTTTATGCGCTGATTTTGGAAAACCGTTTCTCTGTGATGTGCAACTGAATCGCCTTAGAATAGCCAAGATAACATCTCAGATCGGAGGTCTCGTTCTTGCCGAGGTGGTCTGATCCGCCTGAGAAATGTGGAAGTGGGATTTGCTGGAATATTCCAAAGGGAACAGCCTCTGCCCTGAGGGAGAAATGCGCTAGATTCTAGGGCAGAGCACTAGCTGTTGTGGTTGGCTGGCATTTATTGAGCGATGTTGCTGTTGGCGAAACTCTGCGGGGTTGTGTGAATTGCTCGTAATAACCTGTGCAATGTCAAATCAACAGGCCAGAGAGAAAGAACTTAGTAATCAGGCCTCACATGTTTTGGCAGGCAGCCATGAGATCCTTCTGTGTCCAGTATGGTGAGGTTAAGGACTGCGTGTCTAAGGGATTTTCAGTGAATTTGTCTTTTGTTTTTTTGGGAGTGCGGTCATGTTTTTTCTAGCTGTTTTAGACTGGCTTTTGCCTGATCAAGTTAAAAGCAGTGTTTAAAAAAAGTGTTTAACTAATTAACCTTTAATCTGCTAGTCCAATCACATGAAGTATTAATTTTTTTTTCTGTTTTCTTTGTGTATTAATGTTCATTGGGTCTCATCCTGAAAGATGAGCAGAGCATATTTCTGTGTAAATCTTAATTTGTACATTATCGTTCAAAAGCTGGGGGTAGGAAAGATTCATGTGCCGGTATTCGGTAATACAATATATCACAATAAAGAACGTACAATATTGTTATCATTGGCTCTTCTAAATACCATGAATAATTATTTATTACAGATTTTTATTTTTTTTGGAATGCATTTTAAGAATATGCACAACACCGCTGTATGCTGCTTCAAAGAGGCATGCACACTTTGGTTTAAACAAGCCCAACACGGATGAGAAGCACATAGCGGAACAAGTGAAGTAAATGACATTCACATTTACTCTGACAGCAGATGGCGCTGATGGAACAGCAGAAATGCAGCCGTTACCCTGGAAACCCCATAAACAAAGCAGCTGCACTACTCTGTTTCTGAAAAGTATATGATTTAAACAGCCATTCAGATTTTTGTATTTGCTATGGTGTTAATCACAGCACTGACTTAATAGGCTATTTATTTGAAACCGTACACAATGCGAGGGTGACGCATTCGCCCATAAAGATAGCATTTTATTGCCGATGTGCATATGCATTTGCATTTTATTGTGGCGGCAACTTTGTGTAGAAATTGCGCAACATTCAGGAGCTGGTTTTCAACCCCTGCCCCATGAATTTTATAAATACAATAGCTTCGCTACTAAAATCTAATACATTTCTCAGCAATGAGGTGATAACTGTTTTTGTAATTAAACCAACAAGCTTCACTAAGCTACTCAACTCGCACATTCTCTCTCTCTCTCTCTCTCTCTCTCTATGACTCTCTCTCTCAATTCATTCAAATAAATATAATCTTTACAGCGCTACTTTATTTAACTTCAGAATTCTATATCTAATGAACTGTACTGTAGATAAAATAACAAATGAAAATGACCATTATTTTCCGGTCTTTATCAAATAATAATGTCCACCTGACGTGAATTATATAGATAATTTTAGTAGCACGGCCATTCAAAACCTGTGGGCCTCCTACCATGTGCATAGTAGGACTGTCACGATTATGAAATTTGGCTGACGATTAATTGTCTAAAAAATAGTCACGGTTATTGCGATTAATTGTCTGTTTTATGGCTTTGGTGATTATGACGATTAAGCCGATTATCACAATTAATTGTCTGTTTTTTTATGGCTTTCATTATATAATTGTGATTAATTTAAGGGTTCACTAAATAATTATGATGTTATCTTTTAATCTTTTTTTAGTTATTATTTTGCAATCTAAGATTACATAGAGTTAGAGAGTCGGACTTGTAACCCAAGGTTGCGGGTTCGAGTCTCTGGTCCGGCAGGGATTGTAGGTGGGGGGGAGTGAATGTCCAGGGCTCTCTTCCACCTTCAATACCACGACTGAGGTGAGACCCTTGAGCAAGGCACTGAACCCCCAACTGCTCCCCGGGCGCCACAGCAATATGGCTGCCCACTGCTCCGGGTGTGTGTTCACAGTGTGTGTGTGTTTGTTCACTTCTCACTGCTGTGTGTGTGCACTTGGATGGGTGAAATGCAGAGCACAAATTCCGAGTATGGGTCACCATACTTGGCCACACATCATGTCCTTTCCTTTCCTTTCTTTGAATATATTTAATATATATATAAACTAGGGCTGTCATCGTTAACGTGTTAACGCATGCGATTAATTTTACAATCCTTAATGCGTTAAAATAATTTAATGCAGTTAACGCAAAATTACTGAAGCACAATTTCTATTCTAACCCTTTAACCCAATTTTGCTTCTCTGCTTGCGATCAGATAATTTTAAGCTGCTAAACTCGGGGAAAGTTTTCAGTCCAATGATCCATGAAATCGAATGCGTTCAAACAATTCGTCCAAAACAGCGCTAATATAAAGGAAACCAGGCTGATTACATCAGAGATTGCAGAGAGAACAGAGACTCGCATTTTCAGTGATTATTTAATTATTCCAGTGTGTTTGGCTTTAAAACACGAGCTCTGTCATATTCTGTGATTGTCTCTGAAGAGCGCGAGCCCTCAC
>NW_015557099.1:266015-266569 GCF_001515605.1 Sinocyclocheilus anshuiensis | reverse complement strand
ATTTTAAGCCGCTAAACTCCGGGAAAGTTTTCAGTCCAATGATCCAGTAAGCGAATGCATTCAAACAATCTGTCCAAAACAGCGCTAATATAAAGGAAACCAGGCTGATTACATCAGAGATTGCAGAGAGAACAGAGACTCGCATTTTCAGTGATTATTTAATTATTCCAGTGTGTTTGGCTTTAAAACACGAGCTCTGTCATATTCTGTGATTGTCTCTGAAGAGCGCGAGCCCTCACATGTCGCGCTGTCTGAAGTAGCCTACAGACGGATTGTCAGCACATCCCACCGCTGTAGATGAGACGCAAACTACGGTTTCTCGACTTGATAATCACTAGTAGAGTAGTAGATAACCACTTGATCTCGTTAGTAGAGTTTTGATGGATGAAGACTGCAATCAAGACGATTGCGGTGGCGTACAGGAGTCGTACAGTGAGCACGCATGAGTCCATTATATTAATGCGCGTATGAGTGCTCTTGACGCACTGATCGCACATTGTATTTATGCACAGTCACAGACATTTCCCTACATTTACGTTGTTTCCACACACATT
>NW_015557099.1:261575-265719 GCF_001515605.1 Sinocyclocheilus anshuiensis | reverse complement strand
CTTTGCTGGATATAGCAAATGATGACAAAATAAACATTTGAAACAAGATAAATGGTCAGTGCTTAATTTCATGAAGTGTTCGATTAATTGCGATTTATCACAGAAAAATGGTGTGATTAATTAGATTAAAAATTTTAATCGATTGACAGCCCTAATATAAACATTTCTTTTAATCAGTGTTTAAAGAAACGAGCATTTATTTGAAAAAGAACGCTTGATAAATTTAATGCATCCTTGCTGAATAAAAGTATTAATTAATTTTTTTTTTAAATCTTACCAACCCCAAACTTTTGAACGATAGGCTCATAAAGACTCTTACCTACTCTTTACCTTGTTTTTTCCCCCCCAAAGGAATCTCTCAGGGAAGTTTGATGGAACAAAAGATCTTAGTATAAGGAAAATTTAATAAGACCTCCACAAACTACACTTCTATGTAGTACAGGTTATTCTTTCTACATAACCACCTGTTTGTCCTTCAATTTTGAGTACTGAGTGTAATACACACACTTGTTGTGTAAAATATGTTGTGTCATAGAAATTGAATGTATTAATTAACAAAACTCCAGAAGTGAAAGTGCATCAAATTTGTAATATATGTTGTACATCTTTCTCTTCATGCAAATATATTGGTGGTCTGAATAAAATGGCCTTCTATTTCCTATAATCCTATTACATTTTCTTTTATGTATTAATATTCTACATGTAGCATTAGTCTACATGTGTTTGCATGTTGTAGTATTGCTATATCAGTTTCATTATGAAGTGGAGCTCTTACAATTGGTAGATGACTCTCCAGTTGAATATCCAGCATGGGTTTCGCTTATTTGATCAAGCATCCTTACGTCTTGTGCGGAGGCCTGTGTCCTTTATCCCAGTTTCAACATGTTCCAATTTTCTTTGGTCCCCCTGCTCTGTGTCTTATGCTCTCCTCATGTTCTGTATGTACATGATTTATGTATAAAGCATCTAAGAGTGGCAGTTAGTATCAACTTGATTAAAATTAACAGCAAAATTTAGGGCTAATCCTCCAACCTCCCCAAAAGATTGCAATTCATATAACTCTTTTCTGATTCATCCCTACTTTGTATTAAATTGTTCTCCTATCCTCAACTATAAGGCTTGTGTCATGATACTGTCACGTTGTCCCTAGTAGAGGCAACTAGATTTTTGCACTTTGTGTAAAATGTGCTCAATAACTTTTCCAGTTTTTGCTGTTGTGTTCTGAATGGTTTAAATTGTAATATTTCACAATATTATAGTTTTTACTGTATTTTTAATCAAAGAAATTCAGCTTTGGTAAGCATGTTACTTACCGAAAAAAATCCAAAACACAAATTCAATAACTCTTACTGATCCAACATTTTGAACAGTATTGTAATTGCCAAATCTCAAAATGACTCTCTATTTTTCATGCTGTATATTATATTGTTGTAAAGCCTTCATTTTCAATATAGGCTATAGATTTTAGTTTTATTTTTTTAATTCATCCAGAAAAAATGTTAAAGGTCTTTAACAATGGGCATTAATTGATTATCAGTTTTAACATGAAATGTTAAGTATCACAGATATTTTTTTATCGGTCCTTTTCAGCCGGATGAAATTGTTTTTTTTGTCCCCGTCTCCTCAGGCCCCTGGTTGTCAGTAAGATGGCGGTCATTTGGGCTTTGCTCACACTCAGAAAGCTGCAGGTGAGGGCAGCACTGACCTACATTACTGTGGCACACTAACCTATTTTTCCACTTCTAAAATTGTATCCTGATATTTTTGTTTGTTTATTGCCATGGAAGCACCAGGTGCATCCGTTGATGGTTTGTCCTATAAATCTGGAAATTAGTTATATAAAATGTTGTGCAGGTGCATTATTATAAAATGAATGATTCTGAAAGTGTTTGTGTGATACTCTAGAACTAAATGTTCAGCTCAAGACATTCAAAGTTGTTTTCATTAAATTTTTTTACCAGTTACTTATTCAACATTGTCCATTGCATGCATGTTTTAATTATGCATATCTTGGTTCAATGAAAGTCAATGAGGTTCAATTTAGTTTTAGACCCCACTGGGTATCATCTTTTAATAAATCTAGTTATATAATTTTATTAGTGCAGGTGAATTATTATAAAATAAAAGAACGTTTCAGTGTGATTCTTTAGAGCTAAATATCCATTATTTTGTTTTTAAAGGGATGGTTCACCCAAAAATTAAAATTCTGTCATTAATTACTCACCCTCGTGTCGTTCCAAACCCATAAGACCTTATTTTTTTATTTGTTTCCATTACAATGAAAGTCAGTGGTGTCCAGTGTTGTTTTAAACCCGGTGACTTTCAAAATATCTTAAATATCATCTTTGTGTTCCACAGAAGAAAGCAAGCTGTACAGGTTTGTAACGATAAGATGGTAAATAAATTATGACAGAATTTTTGTTTTTGGAGGAACTATCCCTTTAAGTGTTGATTGTCACATAGTGTTATTATCCTACAGATGCATTGGCAGAACACAAGACATCCAATTTACATTTGTTCTATTATTTGATAGCACAAATTCAAACTGGTGATGTGACTCACTGTTCTGAACATTGGGGCCTTTGAATTTGAAATGCACCCAAATGAACATCATTTCACATCTTTCTTTTTTTCTCCTTAGAGCTCTGTGTGTTGGCAGAAGTGCTGTAGAGTACTAAGATTTCATCAGAAATGATGAAATAATGAAATCTCTTTGAATTGCAGCACTATAACATCAAGGGGAGGTAAGAAAAGACAGGATGCATCCCTTTGAGAATTAGTTGACAAGTTTTTGAACTGAAAAGTGAGAGAAAATGAATGCACAGTAAGACAATATGTAAGATATGAGATAACAAATTGTGTTCTATTGTTCTTCTTAGTTCTTATCTGACTTTTTTTTACTTTTTTAGATAGATTATAAAATGGCAAAAACATAAAGATTTACAATGACTGAATGTTCAGACTAGGCACCAGAACATCATGAAGACAGGTGTGCTCTAATGAACATATTTAGGGACCACACTATCATAGATAACTTGAAAAAATCATGAACATTTTTTAAACAAAATGTTCAAATCTAATTATTAATGCAAAGATACATGTGTCTCGTGCATGTTTTGGCTGTTTCAATTCAAGTAAAACAATTTCTTAGTGTTTTTCTTGTTGTGGGAAATATTGCCTTCTACATGTATGGTATGTATGGGCGATCTCTCGAATTCAATTCAATTTCAATTTATTTATAAAGCACAACTACCGTTGACCAATGTGCTGTACAAAGTAAGTAACCATTAACAGAATTAAAACATTTAAGACAAGGTCAGAAATAAAACGGCAAAGCAAATGCAAATCATGAATAATAAGCCAGATCAAATAAAAATTATTTTAACCTAGATTTAAAAATAGATAGTGTAGGGGCGGTTCTGATTTCTGTAGGAAGACTATTCCAAAGTCTCGGAGTGGCTACGGTGAATGCTCGATCACCCCTAGACTTGAGTCTGGTTCTAGGAACTACTAAGAACCTTAAATTGGCAGACCTAAGCGCTCTTGCCGGTTGGTGGTCTATCAACAGATCAGAGCGGTATGAGGGTGCTAAACCATTTAAAGACTTAAAAACCAATAAGAGCTTAAATTAATTTAAAATTAATCCTGTAGCGCACAGGTAACCAATGTAAAGACTGAAGGACGGGGTAATATGCTCACGCTTTCGAGCTCCCGTCAGGACTCTGGCAGCCGCATTTTGAACCATCTGAAGGCGGTTTAAGGAGGATTGACTGATCCCCACATAAAGAGAGTTACAATAATCAAGCCTCATGGTGATAAAAGCATGGATTACTCTTTCAAAATTAGTAAAAGAAAGAAAGGACTTCATTTTTACCAGTGTTCGCAACTGATAGAAGCCTGACTTCACAACTTAGTTGACTTGTCTATTAAGGCACTGTCCAACACCACACCCAGATTTTTCACGTACGGCTTTACATAAGGTGCCAGAACACCAGGATTTAGATTTGGTATACAGTGGCTACGTTTACATGCACAATTTTTGGTTCAGTCGGACTGAATTCATTCCAATTGATGAATCTGAATGTAGTGTTTACATGAATGCTAAATAAAGTGATCGGGTTGATGTGCGCGTTTATATGTCACA
>NW_015557099.1:221408-261565 GCF_001515605.1 Sinocyclocheilus anshuiensis | reverse complement strand
TTTGTTTTTAACAGCAGAATTAATATTTATCCGTTTATGGATAAATATACATATAAACCGCTGTGCCGTGCTGCTCATATTTATCACGCAGTAAAAATGCCCCTCCCCACGCCCAAAACGGGTTGCCTGTGGATGAGTATCCAAAACAAGGACTGGTGGGAGGTTGTTCTGCTCCACTTCACAGTTGCCGAGTGAAAGGAGAGTTTTATAATGACAGGACACGCATTTATACAACACTTTATTCAAAAGGAAGAGCCTCTTCGTTCCGCGAGTCATATGTCATTACGCTATTTCTGCATCATTGCACATGTGCAGTCCTTTCAGTTTCGGGGTTCAATCCGATCGAGTGTTTACATGCACTCTCAATCGCATTAGAAAAGGAATAAACCACCCCCTTCAATCCGATCGAAATTTCCCGAACGCTCAATCATATCGATTAAGGTGTTTACATGAAGGCTTTTCAGTCCGATTGAGCCGTCAATCCGATTACAAACAGATTATTTGGTTGCATGTAAACATAGCCAGTGTGTATCAGAAGGGGGTAAACACCATGATCTCTGTTTTACTCTCATTCAGACTTAAAAAATGTAGGGACATCCATGCTTTAACATCCAAGAGGCAGGAGACCACCAGGTCTAATCCATTCTTATGTTTCAAAGGAAGATATATTTGTGTGTCATCTGCATAACCATGATAACTTATACCATATCTCTCAAAGATAGATCCGAGGGGAAGCATATACAAGGAAAATAACATGGGAGCTAGAGTAGAGCCTTGAGGGACCCCACAGGTCAAAGGTACAGAAGAAGAGTGAAATTTGCCAATATTAACTGAGAAACTCCTGTTCGTAAGATAAGACTGGAACCAATTTAGGGCTGAACCTCTAATGCCCACTACCTGTTCTAAGCGGGACAGAAGAACATTGTGGTCTACAGTGTCAAAAGCTTTTTTTGGAAAGTCAGTTAGCCTCAGTTAGTGATGGAAATCATTGGATTCCTGCCAGATGAAATGAAAGCCGTGCATTGTGCCCAAAATTGAGTTTCAAAAATGATGGTCCGGGATAATGAGGTTAAATTACCCAGGTGCAATGCTTCCATGAACTTTATGCCCAGCCACTGGTAGAAATCATTCTACGCCATCTTTAGACAAGGCCTAGTTTTTCTTATCATTGTCACTCATTTAAATACGACATGTTTTTGGATAGATACTGGTAAAGTCAAACATGAAATTATGTCTGTAACATTTTTTAATACAATAATGTGTCATTACAAGACAAAATGTGGGACAGGGCATAATTTTATCCATCTGAAATTAAATGGCTTGTGAAAAGTGGACCGACCTTAGGTTCTAGAATAGATCCTGATGATTGAAGAGGATATTTTTCTCTTTTCCTAAAAAGAAAAGTTGTAAGTTGTTTTTTTATAAAGATATTCATACTTTTGCAAAGACCTATTAAATTTTTTTTTTTTTTTTTTTACTTTTTAGTCATCGAGGAATCCTGGAAAAACATTTTTCAAGGTTTCCACAAAGATATAAACACTGATAATAATAATAAATGTTTCTTGAGCATCAAATCAGCATATTCAAATGATTTCTGAAGGATCATGTGACACTGAAGATGAGTAATGAAGCTGAAATTTCAGCTTTGCCATCAGGAATAAATTACATTTTAAAGTATATTCAAATCGAAAAGTTATTTTAAATTGTAATAATATTTCATAATATTAATGATTTGTTATAATTTAAATCAAATAAATGCAGCCTTGATGAGCATAAGGACAAAAGCATACAAAAATTGTACTGCCCCCAAACTTTTGAACAGCAGTTTTCGAGAAGAGATTTGATCTGATGAATGTGTGTGTTATCAATAGCCTGCTGTTCTCACACATGTGCTTTTAGCTCGTTGAGTCACCGCTCACCATAATGACTGAACGCTGGCGGTCTGTTGCCATGTCAGTATGTAGGAGGAAATAGGGACATGGTGACAGAAGTATCACATCTATACTCATATACCCTCAGATGGATCTCAGCCCGGACTGTGACCGTTTAGCATTTAAAGGGTCTTTGAATGTCTTTGATTTTGTCATGTAAACGCCATATTTCAGGTAGCTATCTCCGTTTCACTGACCTTTAAAGGTCAACAAATTAAGGTGTTTCTGTTATATAGGTTTCATAATCTTTCCATCACTGAGAAACGCTGCCGGAGCTGCAGGTCTCATAAGGTAACATCACACACTGCTTTCTAAAAGCTCGCTGTGAGGAAAAAACACAGCAGTCTTCAAATAATTATCTAATATTGCACCGTAGGCTTCAGTAAAGAGTGATCGCAATACGAGATGAAATATTAATGAAATATTGATGTCTGCAATTGATTTTCTGTGGCAGCTGAAATCTTTTTTTTTACTCTAACAAAATGCTCTTCAGTGCAGTTTTCACCTTTTACGGGCCATTCTTGGACTGATTTATGCAACGTACTGATTGGTTGGAGGTGACAGCAGTGTGATTATTGATTGATTAAGGGATTTACTAGTCTTACTAGTAACATTATATAGTTTTAGTTTGTAAAGAAGAAAACTGAAAAGCTCACAGACTGATGGACATAAAGCCTTACATTTAAAAGTTTTGCTATGTGACGTATTTCAGATTGAAACAGGTTGTCCAAATAAACAATGTCCATTAGATTTGACTTTGTCAATTGAGACAAACTGGTCTCTATATATATATATTTATGTAAGTTCATAAGTTTGGGGTCAGACTTGATTTTGTCCAGTTATACAAAGTGGTCTCTATATTAAAATATATGTGTGTGTGTGTGTGTGTGTGTATTATATACTACTGTTCTTAAGTTTGGGGTCAGTAAGATTTATTTATTTATTTTCACTTTAAAAAAGATTTCATTACAATTTAAATTTTTTTAAATATTTATTTATTTGCTTTCTATACATCAAAGAATCCTGAAAAAAAGTACATATATTTTAGGTTGTAATAATATATCACAATATTACTGTTGTATTTTCAAAAACATGAGAAAAATCATGCCAACCTCAAACTTTTGAACAAGGCGTACATGAATATATTTTAACTTTTTTGTGTGTGTGGAAACTGGTGCATAATAAAACCAGGAATGTGCATTTTATAAGTGAATATTACTAAAATACATTTGCACTGCTTTTATTTTGTTGTAAGCACAAATTATATAAATGAACTGTATTTTGGCCGTTGGGTTGCTGCTGCTTTTATTCGGATCTGATGGACCAGACATGCATGGACACGTGCAGGCTGGTAATGGAAATGGGAAATGTTCCCTGAAGCAGATGCAGTTATTAGTAAATGGGGCAAAGTCGGTTCTGAGTGCATGATAGGCTGTAAGGACTGTATATGCTGATTAAAAAACCATGCTGGTTAAAATTGTGGTTGGATATGTATGTCAAAGTTGCCCAGATTCTCTCAGTAGGTTTTCCATTTAACATCAGTTTGCCTGGTAAACTACCAAACAAAGTGGAACTGTATATTTTGAAAAAAAGTTGGCCTGTTATAGGAGTACTTCTATAATTATACACATTCATGCTCCTCTTTTGTTCACATCAATTACCCCTTCACGTACTTTAAAATGAGTCACTGTAACAACATCGCTGACCCTGCTGTCCTGGCCAGTGTTAATGTGATTGCTTTATTGTGTGGAATTGGCATCGGGGATGATATTGATGCTTATTTCAGAGTCTGCAGGTTCTCAATGATGGCTCATGGAGTTATAAGAAACTGTTGCATGTGGTTGAACATCAGAAATGTGTCACAAAATGTAGGTCAGTGTGACGGTCTCTTGCTCCCTCGTGGCTCTTGCAGACATGATAGTTGGGAAATCAGATCTGCTGGAGGCAGATATAATAGGTATCAATAGAGAATCCCTGCTGACATAGTCGGACGTCGGAAATAAAACACCCTCCTCCGTCGACATTGCACCTTTTCTTTAATCTTCTGCCAGATCCACCTCTTTAATCCACCTTTCAGATAGATCATGTAGAGATCCAGATGGATATGTTGGGTCTTTACCCTTATTGGTGTTCAAAAAAAAGCAGAGACAATAAATTCATCAGGAAGAAGTTCATTATTCAACAGTAATATTATAGGCCTACGTTGTATTTATATAATGTTTATATAATTTATGTTAATACTATTGTGTAATATATCATTTTTACTGTACATTAAAATTGTCAAAAAATAAGTATTGCTTTTATAGTGTGTGTGTGTGTGTGTGTATATATATATATATATATATATATATATTTATATATATATATCATAAAATTAATACATATTTTTGACAATTTTAATGTAAAAGTACAATGTATATAATTTAATGTATTTATAGTATATATACGGTAGTTATCATAAAGTGGTTAAATCTTATGAAGTGTTAAAAAACACAACTGAGCAGTGTTCAGATATTAAACAGCACGTTAGGGAAAGTTTATGTAAATCAAACGAAGGTTTTCTCAGTACCTTCAGTATTAGTATGCAGTGGCGCAGTTCTTATTGGCCCTCACTACTCTTATTTCCCTCACAGCAGGTTTTCTTCCTCCCTTCTGAAACCACTCTCTCGCTTTTTATCATCTGTTAAACCTCTGCAGTGAAACTTTCCAGGCCACAGTCTCAGGAGCAAGTTTTTGTGTATCTGAGCAGAAAAGTGCAAGGACTTGTTAAAGCTTCATAAAGCTGCTCTCTCCTCTCAGACACAATCAAAAGCTGATTTCAAAACTGCTGTATTGTGTGTAAAGTCTTTCCACGAAAGTTGAACATGAACAGATTGAAACATCTTTAAAAAAATGAATAGAATGTTTTATTCTTTCTACTCTGAATTACATTTTTCTCTGTAATTCTTTTATAATTCTCTTGTAATTCTCTCTCTTACTTTAGTTTCTTGCTTTTCTGTTTTTCTACAGTACCTCTCTCAAACGCACGTTTAAAAACTCATTGTCTCAGTATCAATAGATGGCCTGATTTTACATTAAAGCTTGTCTAGTTCTGTCTGTGAGATGAGAGCAGGACACAGTTTCTTCCCGCAGTGGCCGTGAGCCCATCCCGTCCCAGACACTTTGGCAGAACCACTGCAGAAATCACCACATCAACTGTCACATTATGAACATTAATCAAACCCTATTGATTGTGCACTGATCGTCTATCACCATTAGGCCACGACTTCCCTCGACTTTCCCCCGACTTCTGATTTGAAGTCAGAAATGTTTGTGAGAAAAGTGTGAGAGAGATTCTTTCACCGCTTTTTTTCCCCTACAGTGAATATTTCTCATAGTATGATTATTTTTTACAAGTTTCTGTATAGACACAAACTTTAAATTCTTGGCAACAGTTATCACAACGGGAATCTGCTATTGAACAGCATATCATAGGCTTTTCAGCAAAATTTAAATGGTAAGACATTTATGTGAAAAAAGTCATGAAACAGGTTTTGTTTTCACTTTTTCTCCCCAACAACTATTGAAATTAGAACTGAATTTGAAGGACAGTATTCACAAAAAAATGTCTGTTTTGAACTAGGTATGCAAAGAGGATTCATACAAAACCACTGCTAGGACAAAAACAAGCATTTGTGCAATTTGACTCAAAACCTTCTACTACTGTATTTACTGAGATATTTTCCTCGACTTATTTTCCTGTGTTTGGTCTCCACTACTCAAAAACTAGATGCAAATTCCTTGCTTCAGTATTTATTATTGATATTTAGAATGTATGTCATATATTGTATATTTTATCACTTTGATTGATATCTCATTCCTTGCCTTGTTTTGAAAACCGTAATGTTGATGGATAGATAGACAGACATTAATTATACTTTTGGATGTATTTTTTTTGTCTGTTAGTTCTGCAAAAGTCTTCAGGCAGATGTAGTGTGTGGCTCCAGCATCACGCAGGTCGAGCTTTCACAATGATTACACTAGAAGTTCTGTGCAATCTCTCGTTCAGGAATCTGATAGAACAAGACCATCTGCTTCACCATACAGAACGAAAGCCCGTCTCACATTACACAGTACATGCTGTGACATTTTTGTCACTGTTATTATGCACCGTAAATATTAGTTATAATTATGTAGCTTTCACAGCAGTTATATGCAGTAATTATTCATAGAAATCATTCATGCTTTGAATGTGTGAAACATCTGCTGTCTCATCATGTGTATGACCTGATTATTAATCTTTATTGAACCAGCACGTGAGTAATGATTCATACCTGACCTTCTGACAGCAATCCGCAGATACAAAGAGGCATTTTCAGGGCTAGGTGGCATATGATGGGTCTTTTTTTATGAATCTCATTTATTGTTTACCGCAGATGGTGTTCCAGTTAGATTCTCTGCAGTGTGATTCATTGAGTTCATTAGGTTCATTTTGTGAGCAACTGTGTTGGTTATTGGAAGTTTAGTAGTCCAGGCTAAAAGCCCAAAATACAGACAACCCCAAAACACACTTGCTATTGTTTCAAAAGCGACGGCACGTGTAAGCATGTTTGTGTAAATCGCTCCAGCATTCATCTCTCAATGACAATGACTCTTTTTTTTTTAATGAATAGTAATATTAGAGTTCACTGGGTTTCAAATGCAAACACGTTTTCCAACACTGTAAAAATAGATTTTTTTTTTTTTATTGTAAATAAAACAAAGAGTATTGGAACATTTTACAGGTGTTTTAATTCACATTTAATTCAATGTGTTAAATTATTTGCTATTTCTTTGTATTTTTTTTGTAAAATTTACTAGCAATTTCTGAGTACAAATAATTTTAAAGTAGCTTAGATAGATAATTTTATTTCATGTTTAATTCAATATGTTACTTATTCCTTTGTAATTGTGAAATTTACAAGCAGTTTCTGAGTAAACATTTTTTAAAGAAGCTTCAAAGATAGATAGATAATTTTATTTCATATTTAATTTAATGTTATTTATTTGTTATTGTTTGAAAAAATTTCAAGCAGTTTCTGAGTAAAAATAGTTGCATAGAAAATTCTACAACACTTTCTTTTTTTTTTCAGTGAAGAATTTTCTGTTTCATCTGAGCTTTCTAAAAAAACAATGGCATCTGTTTACTTCCTCAGAATGACTCTGCTTCCTCTGACTGCCATTCTAAAGTGAATTTAGAAGTTAATCTTAATCTTTGACTTTTTGTGACTCCTGGGGAAATTTGCTAGTCTAAACCAGACAACATCACAAACTGCTCTGAGAGGGGGAAGATGTTGCCAATGGACCTAAATAAAAGGCCTGACAAGCCTTGGTGTGTGTGTGTGGGCCATCAGCCTAGATTCCTTGGCGTTATTCTGTTTGTCATCTCTCCTCATTTTGTGACAGTTCATCTGTCTTGTGAGCAGAACAATGATTTGTCCATCTGCTTTGCTGCCACAGCTTTACAGACAGCCTGGAAAATGAGAGATTCAGTCTGTCTCACTTATAAACAGGGTCACTTGAGAGAATGGCCTATATGGACTGTCTGGACTTCACATCCAGGTGACCACTTTGCCCCAAGGTGCTTCTGGGTTTTAGTGATGCATGTTGTTTCTGGATGACACATACTGTATACTGTATTCCTGAATAAAGGGACTGAGGTGGCTCAGATGTGAGAGCCAGTATGTGGTGTCTGGGTAGCTTTCAAATAACTGGATTTATTCTGCTGAGATTGACCTGAGCTCTCGTTCTCTCCCCTTAAGAGGAGAAGGTTCACTGAGGTGAGGTAACTGTGGTTTGGAATAATGCAGTTACTTTTTACATAGTCTAAATTGTTTATTAGTTTGGAAAGAAACTTACCAACTGAACTCATTTTACTCCTAGTATATCAGCTAGAGTTGTGTGTGCTATTCAGAATTCAGAATCAAATTGAAAATGCTTTTTTTCACATTCCAGTTTAATTCCTGATTTTAATTTAGGTAAACTTGATTCAAAAATGCAAATTCGAAGAAATTCAGAAGGATGGATGCATGGATGGAGGGAAAGATTTTTATATATTTCATCTAATTAATAAATTATATGGACCATGACTGAAGAATACTTCATTTCCCAAAATACATTACCTGTGTTCAATTTCATTGAATTTCTATTCAGTAATAACAGTAATAATTCCTCTTAAGCCGTTTCACAGTTCAGCTTTAACTCTGGATTTATTCTTTTTATGTCATATTAAAAGGAGAAATACATTTGAAATTACAAGTCGATAAGTGCATCTTAACCCTGTCCTTGTTGGTAGATAATAGATGCTAAATAAAGAGACTCCATATCTCTTTCATTCTCTCTCATTCCTTTCCTATACTCTGAAGGCTTCAGGGCTGCTCACTCACTATCGTCTCATCCACTGACACACATTTCTGAATCGATGACCTACATAAATTCTCATGTTATGTTCTTAGAGGACCCCCTCCCCTGATATCCCGCTTTCGTTTCTCTCGGTCAAACTGATTCTCTTATTCCATTCCAACTTAGATCTGAGAAAATCAGGTGCTTGTGAACAGCAAAGGGAATTGTTTAATCATTCTGTTTCCCTCATGATTCCATTAACGAGTCTGTAAATACTTTTGAGAAGGCACCAAATAAGTATACGGGATAGCCTAATATTAACTGGCACATACCCATGATGATGCCCGTTCAGCTCTGATTGATGTGAGTGAGTCATGTTATATGTTTAATGACCCACTTTTTTAGATAATCAGTAAAATATAAATCACATATTGTACTGATTTCTTATCCCAGTGGTGAAAATATATTTTTTATTTTTAAAAATAAGTAAAATTAGGTTGTTTTATTTTGGTTCAGATTAGTTTTTCTATATTTATTTTATTTCACAATGTGAGAAATGAATGTGCAAGTATTGCACCTGTAAAGGGCACCAACTATGCAAAATTCACTTTTTACGTGTTGTTTGAACATAAATGTGTGTTGGCAGTGTGTGTACACAACTACCCTATAATGATAAAAATCCACCCGCTCATTTTTTAAATCCCCATAAATCATAAGCAGTGTCTCAGAACAAGCTGTTCGCAGAATCTGTAAAAGGTGATGCCACATGTTACAGGCCCGCCTACAACTGATGACGGACACTATTCTTTTGACAGAGATTTTCTGTTTTTGTTTTATTGTTTGGGTCATATTAACAGTATAAACATAGGTATGTACCGTATATTACACTGCTGTAACACACATATCTAATATAACCATGTGATTTCTTTTCCAGCTGTTTACCTTCACAGACATAACTGACTGTTTTTGTAACATAAACCTGTGTGTATTTGACAGTTTAAGCCCAATAAGACATGAAAGAGAACTTAGTTTAGTACTCACATGCCATGTGACAGCCGCTTTCTGTGCATGTGCTTCGAATGTGTGCGCTCAGAAAACCGTGTATCAGAAGTTTAAACTTATATGGTTTAAAATGCATGATTTCAGCACAATAGACATGATAATCAAAAGTTTCTGAAAAGTAAAGGCACAGTAAAGGCACAGCCCTATTCTGGAAAAGGGGGCGGGGAGCCGCAGCTCATTTGCATTTAAAGACACATTCACAAAAACAGCCTGTTTCTGCTTCAACTCAAAATAGGCATATTCAAAATAATATAATAAATAATCTGTGGGGTATTTTGAGCTGAAACTTCACAGACACATTCTGGGAACACCTGAGACTTATATTACATCTTGTAAAAAGGGGCATAATAGGTGTCCTTTCACTTAGAGATTTAGCCTGATGAAGACCTTAAAGGTAAAAAATCGGTAGCTGTAAAAAATATTTAGCAAATTTTATCAGCGTATAAACATTTATTGATTTTCTACAGCAAAAACATGACCATTTTTTTTAATTATATGAGTAAACAGCTATTTGTTAGATGTTTTTGTTGTCTAAGGCTCTTCTGATGAGTCAGTTTTCACGTGTGCCTGTTTGGCACATGATTTTTGCCCTAATAATAACCCGAATAGATAAATAGAAACATCATATGTTTCTATTGTGCAGTCGAACAATATGGTGATCTGCACCAAACCACCAAAGATTACAGGTGTGAAGCATCAGTCATTGTCCTCTTTGTTGTGTGTCCTGCTTGTTGTCAGGTCGGATGAAGTTTGGATGGCAAGGAAAGCAACATCAATGTTTTTAGCTATTTGGTCGGAATGACATTACGCAGAACAGGGATTTTAAATGATGCAAGTTACTGATTACAGATTTTATTACAAAAAAATTCTGTTGTTAATTAGTGGTGCTTAATAGTAATGCACTTTCATAACCCCTAAGCCTGAGTATTAAACTTTTCTGTGTAACTTCTGCACCTTTTGTGCTCCAGATGACTTATTTTCCCATAGGCATACAACAAACATACATTTATTCTACATTTGCATCATTAAAATGCATTTGATGTCTCTTTATTTGTTATTCATTTCATTTAAATGGCTATTCATTTGTCAGTGTAGAGGTTCACGTCTAGAGAAACTGAATTGCACAGCTGAATAATTTAGCTCAGAGATCCGAAGCCTTGGAAACACAATCCTTCAGACTTCTTGAGGTCAGTTTTATCAAGTATGCGCTTGGTTACAGCTGTAGACGGAATGAACCCAGATGCCCCCAACCCACAGACAAAAGAACTATAAAAGTCACCTGTGCTTTTGTTCAAATCGAGCAGTCTGTAATGAGGAAAGGCAAAAATGATTTCAAAAAATACTGATACGCTGACTTTGAAGTACTCAACATACTTTAACAAAGCAAAGACAGGAATAAAACGAGCTTTTTCAAAAGTGGGTTAGATGATTCAAACTGAAGTGTAGGGTTGTGGATAAAAGAGAGCTGCAGCAAAGCTTCTGTTTCACTCATTTAATAGTAATAAAAGCAGTCAGATCTGACATCTAAGCGCAGACGTTGATCAGGCAGTCAAAGTTGAACGGCGGGATCAGCTACAAAGGTATTTTCCCTTTCACAAACACTTCTTTTATTTCTCCACACAAGGAAGATGACTGTTGCAAACACAGCTGGGTGTTTTTTTTCCTTCCAAATATAGGCCCTGTTTCCACACTATCACTGGTTTATTTAACTTGTTGGCTAACAATTTCCAGAAAGTGTATGTACATGCACTGAAAGATGAGGAAATCGGCTTTTCACTCTGCTCTACAAAACTATCCACAGTGGTTTGATAAGATTCAAGTCAGGTATTCTGCCTGCCTTGTTTGCCTGTATTTTAGCATTGCTGCCTGTGATTAGAGTTTTAGCACCTATTTAATGAATGTTAGCTTCGTGAAGGGGTCTTCAAGGTGAATATTGAGGTTTGCTGCAGCAATTCTGTTGTTTGGACACGATCCTTTTCAATGTTCAATGGTTCCATGTTCCATTTTTTGCCCACTATTCTTCTTCACTAATGAAGTCTTGCCATCTTTTGTGAATGCATTCATAACCATTGCACTTAAAACACCAAATAATTGGGCTGTTAAGGATACAGATGATTTACCCTTTTTGGAGGTCTGACAAATCACCCATTTCACCAAGCACTAAACACTGCTAAACACAAATTATATTACACTGATATACAAACGAGAGAATATAGACAGTAGAAAGATAAATAAAAGATAAACACATCTTTTTTTTTCACTGTAGCCTAAACAAATGATATTAACCCCTATATTAATTGCTGTTCACATATTAGCACCCTTAGTTGAAGAAAGGCTTATGGTGCAAAGTAAAATCCATATCTAATGAAGAATGTTTTGCAATCGGTTTATATATTTGTAATATACAAATTAGCTTTCATTGTATCTTTTCATTGCCTTGCAAGTGATGTATTTTTTGCAGTTTGTGTGTGTTGAGTTGGATCTTACTATATGGGTTCCAAATAGATGAGATGATAAACTTCTGCTGTCCATATCCATGATGCTAATCGTTTCTATTAGGGCACAGTCTCGACCTCGACTGCCCCTACATGGTTGTTCTATAGGTTTCTAGGTTAGCTCAAATCACTGAACACACACTGTGTTTGTGAGTTGTCAACTTTATGTGTGTTGCTAATCATTGGAATGATTGGTGCCTTCAGGCGAGAAAACTGGGTCATGGCGGCATCTTTCCATAAAACTCATCCTTATTCTAACTGAAAGCTGAATTAATTCCATTTGGGTACAATACAATACAATACAATACAATAAATTAAATCTACTTTTGAAGAACAGTATGATATAGTCTGCTACCAAACCCCTGCTCACCATCCCCCTGCCGATGTTAATTAGCACTCGGGCAGACGAGAGCTCTGCAGAATGCCAGCTAATTTGAAGGGCCGGAGGGCTGGGCCGATGCACTTTAGCCCTGTAATTTTCCTCAGTGTGTTCCTAGAACAGCCATTCTGTAGCGTACAGAGCAGGAGGATGCAGGGATCTCCACGCTACCCACTCACAGATCACTTCATTTAGGGCCATGGTGACATTTGATGTAGTTAGTTCAAAAGGGATGAACATATAGTACACTTGTTTTTGTTCTGTACAGTACAGTTCTGTATAGGGGGCTGAATTGAAGTGCGGCTGGCTGTGTTCATTTATGATTTGCATGTCATGCATTTAAAAACATGCACAACATTATGCATAGTAAATAGGAAAAAGATCACATCATTCTTGATTGAATGACGAAAGCCCTGTGTTATCATGTTTGTTATTATTTATATAATAATTTATGAGCTGTGAAAAACATGCTTTTTCCGTATAATATCCTGTGGTCAAAATAAAAACTGACTCTATTTTTTTGAAGTTGTTGTCAACAAACATCAGATGTAAAAGCAATGAAGCAACAGTAAATTACCAGCAATTTCAAGTGCCTTATTATAGTACTTTCTTTGAAATCAGTCTTTCCAGCCAATCAGTGTCCATTGTGAATGAGTATTTCTCATTTATTTTAAATAGAAAACTTAAATTTCTTCTTAGAAGCACTCATGTTTTTCATTTTAGTAGATTAAAAAACATTGAATTATGGTTTTGAAGTATTGCTGATGCAGCTCACTGAAAGTAGATGTGAGTTTGTGTGACTTCAAGGCTAATAAATCAATACTGTTTCTTATTCATTCTTTCTTTTTATTTTCCTCTGTTCTTCCTTCCATTGTCACAGCCTAATGGCCTCCAAGAAGGCACAATAAGAATTAGCAATGACATATTTATTGAGAAAGCATGTAGCCCCTTAAAATCAGTCTCTGTCTAAAAGATGTGCATTGTCTTGTCTTTATGGCAGTATCTGCAGTATTTTATTTGCAAAGCCCCAGAGGTGGATGAGACCTAATAAAGTGGACAAAATTGGAAATGTATTAAAAGTAAAGTGAAATTGTGTTGTGTCCTAGCAAGAGGTCACTGCAAAGATGCTGCTGTCTTCTCAGCCATGCATGGTGACAGCCACTAGTTACCCAGCTCCCAGAGAGCCTTCTAAGAGTCCCTGAATGACCCCTCTCATGCTTGTATTAAACTGTTACCATTGAACCTTCTGATACCTTTAAGACTGAGAATTGAGTTGGTATATGATTTGAGATATAAGATAAATGATTTGTAACTAAAGGATCCAAGTCTTCTGAAGACATGCTGTACAAGTAGTTTTGAATATAGAACCAAGTCATTGAGTAGTTTTAAGCCAAGTTTTAAGTCTTTATTCATGACATTTACAAACATCAACAGCCGGTGAACGGAGAACGCCATGATAAGAGCTGTTTTTGTTGTGTGTCGTGGGATTCGAGATAATGGAGATGGAATGTAAACACACAATTTACACGATTGAACGAGTATAAAAAAACTGACTAAATCTTCTATGACAACTTGCATTGTTACATATCATCGAGGCTGAGAAAATAACACAACGCTGCAGACAACAGGTAACTAAATGCCGTTATTATTGCTTTTTCCATGTTCGTGGAGTAAATATTTTTACATGGCTTTTTAAAAATGTCTGGTAGCCAGTGTTTCATATGCATTTAGCCAATCAGTGTACACGTACATCACTGGTAGTGCCTATAGAACTGTTTTAGACCCCACTCTGGAGTAGGAGCTAATTAAGTTCCCCAAAACGGAGATCCTAGAACTAAATACGTTCGAACACACCAAAAAAAGGGTACTTCCGCCAGTAGTTCTAGGAACTATGAAAAGGTTCCTTCGGACCGGTGCGAAAGCCCCTATTGAGATCCTTCAGAGTCATGAATGAATCATCTGTGCACTGGATCAACTGATTCATTAAAAAAAAATAGAATGATTCATGCACGAATCTGACATTGCTGTTTCTGCTATGTACATGTCAAGGAGAGCAAGGACTAAAAGATTTTTAGTGAATAAAAAAAAAAACATTTTTGTGTTATACTTATTAGAAGCCTTGGAATAAGTGCTTGAGTGGTATTAACCACTTTTATTATGCTTTATGGTGCTTTTGGTTCTGAAGCCATGAGGAGATGGGGAATTTATGGACGGTTTTGTGAACTGAATCGAATTATTCATTGAAAACATCTGACTTGATTTATTCACAATTTGATTCATCCCTGCATCATGGAATTTTTTGTGAATTATAACTTAAATTTAGACAACACAAATGTGCATGGACCACATTTTGAATAGCTTGAAATGCTTGTTCATTGAAAAAAGAGCACTTATTGGGTGAATTATTCCTTTATGCAGGGCTCTTTTTGGGACTCATTTGGGATTCAATTTTGGTGAAGCAGATGCAGATTAGATGACGTCACTTCCCAAATTGCTTTCAACAACAATCAGCCATTTTAACACATTGGGTTTTTCATTCAAGCTTTTCCATCTTCCATTCATCATCTGCGTTGACAAAAGTGTGTCATAGTGCTAGACTGTATGCCTGCCTGTCTCTTGTTTGATTTCTCAAGCCATTGATGACAGAAGAAGCAATCGGAAGGATGGGAGACGCGGCACGTGTCCCATGGTCCCACCTGACGTCTGCGTGGAAATGAGCCACCTCCACACGTGCCATGGTGACAACGGTAGCCTTTCATTTTTAACCTCCATTTTCAGTACATCTAAGCCAGGCAGAAAGAATGATTTTTTTCAATAAAAGATGGAAACTATTATGTTCTGAATGGACAGGAACTGGGCGAGGGAGAAATAGGTCATGAAAAAAGGAAATGGAAAGTTGTGTCGATCTAGGATTTTTTTCACATTTTAATGCAGCTTTTCCTGCGTTTTATTTAAGTGAATAAATCAGGGAAGACTTGTGATTTACTTGCGGGATAGATTGTCATTCTAGAGAGCATTTGATTGGACTTCAGTTTGATATCAATAGGATCAGTCATCAATATTTAGGCACATTTTCACAAGAAAGAGAAATGCTGTACATTTTAAAAGTACATCTCCAGAGTTATTTTTACACTACCAAATAGCAGGCAACACCCATGGACTAAAAGCTAAAACTCCGAATTTGATTTCTTTAAATGGTAAAGGGATGTTCTTCCCCTCCTATTCAAGAGTTGCATTGGGATAGACACGTCCGTAAATGTGCTCTGAGCCCCAGAGCAGACACGTGTAGAGGCTGTCATCACATGTACATTATCACGTGCCACGTGTTTCCAAACAGAATCGTGAACATGGGCAATAGATCAGGAGATTTTGAGCTTCACTCTGTTTAAATTGACTGTAAAAGCAGTGTTTTTCCTTTTTCGCTTAATGGGTCTTTATATAGAAGCTATTGTGTCAGGTAGTCGGAGCATTACAGAATCTGTGCAATATGGAAACGTTTGAGACTGTAGAGTCAGGGGATGGCATCAGATGTACAAACATAGCACAAATCAGTAGATGTCGTCTAATTCGTTTGATACAGACTAAGCAAGAGCTTACACTTCACTTATGTCTATTAAATTGTCATTCACTTGTTTGTTCTATCTAGTGTTCGTTCTTAGTTTGTTCATCTATCTATCTGTCTAAATTCAAAATCAGAATTTAACTTTAAGATTTCAACAATTCTAGCTGGTTATTCATATGATATTTTGTACTAAACTGGTAAATCATAAAAAAGCAACAAGCAAATATTCAATTTATATTTAGTGTATTATTGTTTACATGTGCTACTTTTTGAATAAGTCTCTTATGCTTACCAAGGCTGCATTTATTTGATCAAAAATATAGTAAACATGGTAATATTGTTATATACAACAGTAATATTATTGAAATTGAATATATTTTAAAATGTAATTTATTCCTGTGATGCAAAGCTGAATTTTAAGCATCATTACAGTTTTTATGATCACATGATCCTTTAGAAATCATTCTAATATGCTGATTTGCTGCTCAAGAAACACTTATTATGCGTTATTAATGTTAAAAACAGTTCAGCTTCTTAATGTTTTTGTGGAAACCGTGATACATTTTTTCCGGTTTCTTTGATGAATAGAAAGTTCAAAAACTGTATTTATTAATAGAAATGATACCAAAGTCTTCCTGTCACTTCTTGATCAATTTAATTAATTCTTGCTGATTAAAAGCATTCATTTATTTAAAAAAAATCTGACATCAAACCTCTGAATGCTAGGATGCATTGCTATATAATTTATATTTAAAGTATTCTTATAGTTCCTTATAGGTTAGTATACCAAGACCTTGGTATTTTCTCCTGCATTTCTGTAATATCCATGTATAATGCAGGTAGATAATGTCAGCATGAAGGCTAGAGCCATTCGCCAGTCAGAGTTGGCACGTTATGTCTGTATCATGTGTAGCGTAGATGAGTGTCATCAGGGCGGTGATGTCTCTGCCACAGATGCTCACCATTGGCCTCCATCTGTTTGCATCGGTGACTCAGGCACTGTATGGAGAGTGACAGGGTGAGTGTGTCAAGACAGAGCATCATTCTCATGTCTTAATGCATCCAGGGTGAACTAAATATGACCATGGTGGAATATATAAAGAACTTGTCACTTGCGCAGCGGATGTTTTTAGGTTCCTAGTGAATGCAAAAGTAAGTTGATGAATGACTAAATTGCCCTGTCCAGCGTTTACTCAACTTATTTAGCCTTAAGAGGGAAGCCATCTGCTGTCCAGAACCTCATCTGGAGAGGGATGTAGAGAGACACATTGGCTGGTTTCTACTGGATGGCACCAGCACTAATGAAGCTGGCTGGTGTTCTGTTCTCTCTATTATTGGCAACAGTAGTAGTGTCTACACATCTTGTCATAAAACCCTATCATGTTTTGTTTTGGTCCATCAAAAGGCAGCAGAACACTTACGTAACCTGTTTTATTCTTATTGTGTTTTTCACCTATTGCCAAATTTTGTCAGTGTTGTGTTCTGATGAGAGCTAATGTGCACATAGACAAAATTTGCATTGGTTCATGCAGTTGGTTCATGATTAAATGGAATGCTTCTATCTATCTATCTATCTATCTATCTATCTATCTATCTATCTGTCTCTGTCTGTCTGTCTGTCTTTCTGTCTGTCTGTTTGTCTGTCTGTCTGTCTGTCTGTCTGTCCGTCCGTCCGTCCGTCCATCCATCTGTCTCTCTGTCTGTCTCTCTGTCTGTCTGTCTCTTTCCATATATCTATCTATCAATCAGT
This sequence comes from Sinocyclocheilus anshuiensis, assembly GCF_001515605.1. Taxonomy (NCBI): domain Eukaryota; kingdom Metazoa; phylum Chordata; class Actinopteri; order Cypriniformes; family Cyprinidae; genus Sinocyclocheilus; species Sinocyclocheilus anshuiensis. The sequence continues at coordinate 244,026 of NW_015557099.1, read as the reverse complement.
CTGTCTGTCATTTTATCATTCTATTTATGATAAAATTAAATTTATTCATTCTATTGTGTTCATTTTGTTGTTCTGTTTTTCATTCTCTCTGTCATTGTCTGTCTGTCTGTCTGTCTGTCTGTCCGTCCGCCCTTTCTGTCTATCAGTATATCTATCGTTCTGTCTATCAGTATATCTATCGTTCTGTCTGTCTGTCTTGTCCATCTATCATTCTATTTATCATTCTGCCAGTTGTCTTTTTATCTTTCTTTCGGTTGATCTGTCTGTCTGTCTTTCGTTCTATCATTTTGTCTAACATTTTATCTTCGTTCTGGCTGTCTGTTGGTCTATCGGCCTGTCTGTCTGCCTAGTTACAAAGGCAAAAATAATCTTCTGAAATACCTGTAACGGCAGTGTGATTTTTATTTTATTTTTTTCATATTTCTTGGTCAAACGGTTAGGAAATCCTTGATATCATGCGATTGTAAGGTGTTCCCTAGTGGAAAAATATATACTAAAATGGATTTGAAAAACATTTATTTTGTGCTAAGTACACTACAAATACATTTACAAAAGTGCATAATAAAAATACCTTGCAATTGTACTAAACTGGATCATTTTAATAGTGATATTAAAACACATTTTAGGCATAATATTAAGAAATGTGTACTGTGCTCCAATACTCCAAATAAAATGTAATTATAATTTTATATCAGTAAGTCTTAAGTGATATGTCAATAAATATGTTAATGGATTTGATGTATACTTAGTATGAAATAAATGTATTTTAAATAAATTATGGCGTAGGGTTTTTTTAAATTGTATTTTTAACCAGGGTTTCCTTTAAGGCAGGGGTCAAAATTTCATCATAAGCTCTTCCTGAAATCCAAGTGATAGTACCTGCTGAGAATTAGAGCTCTAACCTCTCAAGGATATCACACTATGATAACACTGCCTGCTCTGTCATGCAGAATCCCATGCACATCTATCTGGACATGAGTGTGGATACAAAAAGGGGTTTTCCTCTGAGAATAGTGCTGATGTCTGTCTTGTTCTCATGTGATTTAAAAAGTAAAGGCCTAACTTTTTCACTATAAGGCTTTGGGATGATATGAAATGTTTAATGAGTTTAAAAACTAATGTAGTGTCATGATTAATCTTGTGGACTTCATTAGATTTAGCCATTTGTAACTGGTTCCTACATGCAGCCTTGCGTTTATTGCATAGACGTCAGATCGTGTTAAAATGTCAGTGAAAATTTCTGTTGACAGTTTTGACGTTATTTTTGAACTGTGTACTTTCTGTAGTTCATAATGGTCTATTTGTATTCATCCTGGTGGAGCTGGCAACATTAGAGCTTATTTAAAATGCATTAGGCCTGATGCCTGCATCGATGTTTCCACAGACAGTTGATTGTTCTGCAGCGGTCAGATCAATACAGTCACAGGAACAGTCAAAGGCTCACTCAACTGTGTGCTTGTATGTGCGTGTTTTTCTGCGCTGTGGCTTCTTTAGAAATGTCCTAGCTGAGTGATTCTGTAAATACATGATGCTCTTATTCATGCTCTATTTAGGTGAAACTATGAATAACTGAGCGTGAGACTGAATGATACAGGGATAAGTGGGAACATTTGAATGCATTAGAAGGACTTCTGATAAATAATATCCACAATTATTCTAATGCATTTTAATGCAGTCACGTTAAATTTAAGATACAAGGCAATATGAATGTATTACTTTAATATTTAAAATGTGAATTAATATTTTCATAATACATTGTGTCAGAGTCACTTAGAATACATTAATTCATTATGCACATAAATATTGGCAAATTTGGCTTATTTTGCATCTTCAGCCTTACATATGCAAAGCACATACACTTTATGTACTCAGAAGTTTGACTGGGACATTAATACATTAACTTTTCTTGCTCATAATTCATGGTCTTGAATTCCAAAATTGCTGTATGAAGTCAGTTTATGTGAAACATTGATGTGCTAAATTTTGATTTACGTCTGACAGGGTTTAGAGTCTGTTAATGCGGTGAGTCAGACTTGCTGATGATAAAATCAAACCTACTTATCTGATTTTGACATTCTTTTTCCAATTCCGGTTTCATTTTAATTTGTTGACATTTTAGTTTTGACATCTCACACACACTCTGTCTGGATTATTTATTATTTAATACTGAAAAATATCTGATGTATGTAAAAATGTGGAATGATAATTTATAAATAAACTATTGATTTATATATCAAAGCAAGATGACGACTTCTTTCATAAATATTAATTAGCTAACATAACAGGATGGTCTAGATATATTGCCTGGCAACATCAGTGCAAGACACTTGAGAAGGCATATATAGTCAGGTCGGTGCTGTTGGTACTGAAGTGTGTGAAGCGTCAATAAGAGGCTTTGTGCAGTAGGCTCCATTACATTCCATAATTCAAACCAGACTCTTGAACTCCAGTGAGACAATGGCATTTGTACATTATCTAGGTGCATTATTATCCGGCTGTGCTGTGTGTGCTGAAAGCGTGAGTCTTGAGCCTTTCTGGCTCCGGTAGTTTGGTTTGGCCCACTGCCATTGTTGCAATGAATATTTACGCCTTTACATTTATATTTAGTTCATGCTCTAACAGTTGCATTCCTACTAAAGGCATAATACACAAATAAGTTCATATGTTTTGTTTGTGATGAATTTCGCAGGAAGCCAAAATGAAACCACGAAGTGTTAGCATGAGCCATCGATTCTCAACTTGAGACGCAGTTTGTGTTGATAAAATTGTTAATGTTTATATTATAGTACTGTTAATATTGTATTACTTATGGGGTAATATTGTGTTGGAATGTTGGACCTTCAAAATGGTTGAGAACCACTGGTATGAACTATTTTGATACACATCTACTATCAATATAAAAAAAGGATGTGTTAGTCTGTGTAAATGTAGCAGTGAGTCATGTGACAATATAGCGTTATTCATGTTAATTTCAAAGATCATCCAAATAGGTGAAGAAAATGTTTAAGCAGTCATTAGCTTATTTAAAGAGTCATGAAACATTTAAACACGTTTCGAGATAATGTTAGCAGGTAATTATATTTCAGGTAATGTGGTTCATTCATGTTGTTTTCTTTTTCTTGGTTTGAAATCATAAATGAATAAACATTAAGTGAATCTAGTTTACATTAGATTTGATTTTATACTAAATTTTGGTCTCTGGCCATAATTCTTAGAGTCTCCGGTTGTGCTCTGGTCTGTTCATCACAAAAATGTCTGAAATCACGACTTCTGGAGACTTTTTAATGATAAAAAGTGAGACCTATGGAGCACTTTTATGGTCCTTTGAGTTTGACAGCCCCAGTCCTCATAGGAAAAAGACATTCATACTGGTTTAAAATGACATGAGAGAGAGTAAATAATGACAATTGTTTTGTGTGAGAGTCCAGTTGGCCCAAGAGCCGTGTACCTGAAGTTTTATGGCAATTAAATTTATCAGTATGCAAACTGTACTTGCTAGAAAAATCGTACCAGATATATCCTCACTCATGTGTTTTATTAATTCCCCAATGATTTGAATTTCTGCAGCATGCATCTCTGAACAGAGAAGCAGGAAATTGCTGCTCAGACAGATCAGATCCATCAGGCAGATTTGCCAAAGCACTGAAACTGCCGGATTCCAGAAATCAATTTGAACAGACTGTCCTATTCCATAGCCTGAAACCTTGATTGGCCTTATTGAACATAATGTTAATATCTCTAAAGTTCAGAAATGGTGTGTCATTCCAATTTAAATGCTGAACAGCATATTCTCTGATAACTGGTGTCAATGGAGTTGATGAGCTATTAAAAAAGCACACAGATCTTATCTTTCTGTCCAAAAAGACCATCTATTGAAATAAGAAACTGAACCTCAGAAACTGACATGAACTAATGACTGAACTTATAGAAAATGGTCATGTAATATGCTGTTTTTCACCACAAAAAAATAAGAACAGTTGACCAAAAGTGAATTCACCCTTACGCCATCCATGATGTAGGTGAATTTGTTTTGTGATTCACTAAAAAGAACTGAGTTAATTTGTCAGTAATCGGATGGCACTTTCTGATTTGCGCTGAATATTCATTATGTTGCAGTGTCATTAATAAGTATTGCAGGCAGTATTTTAGTATGTCATTCTGTCTGAACATTATCAGCTTCCGGTATGTTGCTTCTCAACTAAGCTCCCTTTAAGGTCAGAATTTTTTTTAACCTACTATGTGTTAACTATGGCATGTTATGGCTAAGAAAGGTCCATGTCTTTGATTTGTTATATCTCACAATGATTTATATATCTCACAATAATATGAACAATATTATAATAATATAACAATAAAGAAACCACAACTAGATCCTAGTGAACTGGCAAATTACAGACCCATCTCAAATCTTCCTTTTATGTCTAAAATTTTAGAAAAAGTTGTGTCTGCTCAGTTGTGCTCCTTCCTGCAAGTTTCAGACACACTCTCTCTGTTTAAATCTAGATTAAAGACACATCTATTTGGCCAAGCATTCAAATAATGCATCTCATAATCTTGTACTGCAGTTATATCTGATCAAATGCACATTATTATTCTTTAGTTTGGGTTAAACAAATACATTTTGCTCGGTTGGAACAGCAGCTACGCTAATTATGTCTCTATTTGTTTCTCTGTTTTTGCCACGGGATTGACAGTCTGGATCCAGAACACCTGAGAAGAGATGATGCCAACCCCTCAGAGGACCTCAGATGATGCCAACCCTGAAACAACATACAGAACTACCACATTTTGCTATAAGTTTGATTGCATCATATAATAATTGCTGTTAATAGTGTTCATCGTCTGTTTGATTACGTCTTTAACTGATTTTTCCGTACATTTCTGCCATATGTACATTAACTGACAGCCACCACTGATAAGCTACCAATAAATATTGTAGAAACTTAATTTGCTGTAAAGTTGCTTTGCAACGATTTGTATCGTGAAAAGCGCTATACAAATAAACTTGAATTGAATTGAATTGAATTGAATTGAATTGAATTGAATATTACCTTCAATCATCCCATCAGGCTTTCAGAAGGATGTGAGGCCCAGGTGTGTGCAGAAGAGCCATTTTCATGTTACTTGCACCATCTGAAGGCCTCTTTGTTATAAATATGTTTTAAAATACAAAGGCATATGAAAAAGTAGGTCAAGGAAAGACCTTTTCCTGGTGAATTGTGGACGTGACGTCATTACAGTTATGTTTGAGATGTCAACATACCTTTGTGTTAAGGAAGACCTTCATGGTGAGTTCAACCTAGTGGTTCTGTGTCTTCAGACAAACAGCAAGCCTTTATCCTCAAGCTTTTTTTTGTTGCCCTATTACAGTATATACAACAACACGAGCTAGGCTACTGACAAAAATTCTGCGAAACCCTGAAAATCTTGCGTTAATGTAATCTAGTTCTATGCTTCACACTACTTTACCTTGGGTTAATTTTTGACAGCCTATTTATTTATTTATCAAATCTGAAATCCAAAACAGTGACGTTAAATTAGCAACTTTCCAATGGTGCATTTTGACTATCAGTGTCTATTTTGTGCACATAACTTGGTTACAGGGTGTCCGCGGGGTCTTAAAAAGTATTAAAAGTTGATAAATCAATTTAGAGAAAATTAAGGCCCTTAAAAAGTATTAAAAGTATTAAATTGCGTGAAAGCATGGGGCTTGATGATCCCGCTCTTGCTGAATTTCTGACCATTACCGCATGCTCCCATCAGCTCCCGCAAACTTTTGTGTCCGCTCCCGCAAACATTCTAATATTGTATATAATTTTCTCGCATCAGGGTGCCGCTATCAATATGTGGGGTATTTAAATCCCCTTTGAATGAGCGCTCGCAGTCGTAGTTCACTTTCATTTTAGATTTCGCGATCGCGCGCGCACTGTGTAAAGGGAGCACATCTTACGATAAAATATATTTGTCAATGAGCTCGGGATCTGTTGAGGAGCAAATCCTCCAACATCTTGTCAGTTATCTCTCCTTACTTTTGACCCGTGATTAGTCAAATCTGACTTCTGCAGCTCGTGTTGGATGCAGGGTTGTTGTTGTTTTTTTCCACAAAATTGGGCTGCTTTTAAACTGTTGCCATGGGTTGATTTTCCCCAGTGGGTTAAAGGTTTGAAATATTGCATAAATTACATTTGGTTGAAATGCTTGTGCTCAAACATTTTGCATTCTACCTGTAATAAAAATGTGCTAAATGTTTTGGGCCACACTAGTAGGAAGCATTTGAGCTGTGTTTATGATAAATGTGCATAACAGTGACTGTAAAATATGTATTTTAGGGATGGAAATTACATTTTTATATTTGGGACATGGTAATTGCGCTACTTTGGGCTGTTTTTTTTTTTTTTACTGGCATGGGCTTAGGGTGCACAATTAAAATGATGTAATAGTTGTGATCATTATTTTACCTTCCTTGATCATTCAGACACGATCAGGTGCAGTACTGACACTCTGTCAAGTCTGCATCAAATCAAGCACTCCGTAATCACAGGTAAACTGTCTGATCAGTCAGATGTTTGTCATGAGAAGTGTTCCACAAAACAGCTATGGTTTGCAGACAGTTATAAGAGTTGATGGGACAAATACATCTTTTGAATATACTGTGTGAACTCATTGCCCCGTTAGCTCGGAGAGCTTTATTTTCCCTCCTCAAAAAGTTTTGTCAGTTGTTTTGTTTATTGGTCTAATTCTTGTTTCTTGGGTTGCATTGGTTAGTCACTCAATTAATTATCTTGTGCTTCGTTCCCCACTTCTGAATTATGTTGTATTGATAAGGAGTTATCACAAAGTAAGTGTGTTTAGTTGCGCTATCTTACAATCAATATATAGTAAATGTAAGTTAAAGTGTCGCCGATGTAACCAGTTAAAACTTGGAGTGGCGATGAGGTCTTAAAATGTATGGAAAGAGTCTTAAAAAAGGTCTTAAAAGGTATTAAATTTAACTCCATGATTCCTGTATATACCCTGGGTTAAACTACAACAGGTAAACATGTCAGCTTGTGGGTGCTAGGACTGGATTAACAATATTGATTTGTCGATTTTAATCGATACAGCTTACTGAACTGAATCATGTCTCATGTTACTTCAACTGTTACATGGATGATGTCAAAAGACGTCCGTAAAACAGCTTGTAAAAAATGTCACTTATTGTTACATTTACCTCAGGAAAGCAGTTCAATGTTAGTTAGCTAGAAAAAGTAATTCTAGAAAAGAGCATTTTGCTAAATATATGCACTGTATATTCATTATATTTCTTTCTTAACCTGTTAAAGATGTGTTCATTATTTAATGTATATGTTTGTCATGAATTTTTTTTACAGCCACAACCACTTCAACAACAAATTGGAGTAGAAACATAATTTTGTTGATATAAGACCCTTTGCAGGAAGTTTGATTGGCAGGCGATCTGACTAATCATAACACAGAATCTGCCATTTTGTCCATCAAACAAACCAGAGGAGAGTATTAATGTCATTGAAAAATGGTGTATTGACGTCTTTCCGCAGTTGAAACAAGATACCCTCTGATGATCATTCATGTTTATTTCACGCTATAACTAGTAAAGAGGAAGAGATGATCGGTTGACGTGCCGCTTGAACTGAGGTGCTACAGAGATCTATCACAACACATCAAAGAGCCACAAAATGGTGTTTGAATTTCTTAAAAAATGACACAATTTAAAAGTTAAGACTTTTTCACACCTAAAGTAACCTGCTCTGTCTTGTCCGTCAGCGGTTGTCAGTGTTCTCTTTGCTTCGCGATGTATTTTTTTCACTGCGCGAGAACATGATGTGTAGCGTGAGAGTGCCATGGCTGTAACAGTAACTAAGGGGGGTGGTTCTTTGCGAAGGATCAATTGAAATGCTTGTAGAATTTTCATTTTTGGGTGAACTATCCCTGAAATATTCAGACAAAAAGACAGAAAAGAAAATGCTGAGCAGTTTTAGCAGTAACTGACATTTTCTCAGATGCTGAAAGTTTCTGTGACTATATAAAATGCATGAATATTTAATATTTAATCTCTGATCTTATCAAGGATCCATCAGTTATGGATTGATGTGGTGCTTTATATTGTGTTGTGTTGTATTTTGTTTTGTCTGCCATTATATAGTGTTGCTCTAGGCTAATCTGTTTCGTGCTGTTCATTATCCTGTGTGCCAACTTCCTCTGGGCTGAGCCGCGGTGTGTGTGCTGCATACGGTTGCAGTGACTTAAGAGAGCAGCATGAGAAGATACCGGAGCTCTCCAGGAGACGTGACGGTCATGTTGATCTGCTCTCCGGTGTGGTGATATATCCCTACCTACCTCCCACACTGACAGCCCTTTCCCAGAGGCCTCTCTCTGCGCTGCCATTTAATATATTTGTGCCTCCCTGAAGCTCTTCAGAAGAGGTGGACATTTATCACAGCCTTGGATATTTTGCGAAGCTGTCAGTTGTTTCTGCCTCTCCTCACCCTCAGACTAAAATCCCAAAGTGGCTTGTATACATTTCTGTATTATCAGTTATGTCAGAATGATAAGTTAGCAATGCTGTTGTGACACCTCTTGTAAAGAGTTTTGCTTTATTGAAACTTGAATTAGTTTGCATAGCTGAGCATTGCATTGAGACTTTGAGAACAAAGCACAAGTACGATACATGTGCAGATAGTCGTAACGCTGTACGATGGGAATTTTAATGAGCTTTGGTGCTACTATGACTGACAGTTTATCTATACATGAGGACATCAGGATGTGCCTAATCCCACTTAAATCTCTGCTCTACCTGTTAAAACAGAAACACCACAGTGTATAAATGCAGAAAAAGCAGGTTTTCTTAACTGTCGATGGTGGATGGAAAATGGTGCATCTGCTTGAATCAGCTGCACTGTTAGCATGGCCTGTCAAACGCTGTCTCTCGCTTCATCTTGCTCTCTATTGCTCTTTTCTGACAGTGGGATTAAACATGTTAAATCACAGCAATAAACTGATGCCACAATGCAAAAAAAAAAATAATAATAATAATAAATAATAATAATAATCTTGAAGTAGGCTTTATTTTCTTCATACCAATTGTTGATGTGAAATGTGAATTTGGAATGTTATTGTAAGATTCTCCTGTCTTTACCTTTGTCTGGATGAAGCTGTAGACCTCCCAGTGTGCTTCACAGAGAATGTGTCTTGCGTGTGGTCAGGTGAGAGTGATAAAAATCGCAGCTCTGCATAGAAATGTCATCGGAGCGATTTACTGTCCCTCACTGTGGCGCTGTAGCTCATCTGCTACACTTCTATAAATAGAGTGATGGAGATGCTTTTCCCTGTGACCTTATAAACTCGGAGCTTAGAACTGATAAATCCAACTTGTTGGGAAGAAAATGCCATGGTTTGAAGCTGATCTCTGGGATGCGATAAATGTACAGATGCACGATTCTGTTCACCAATTTATACTGTGTATACACATTATATGGCATGTACAGACAGTCAAAACACTGGCAGTTATACTGAAACAGGTGAATCGATGGTGTGTTGGTTGTTTGTCCTCAGTTTGCCCTGTTGTGAACTTTTGTCATTCATACACACTCAAAGCATTTATTAACTTACCTCGCCCTTCGGTTTAAGCCTCTGAGATCACATTAACTCTCATAAGGAGCTCAGAAGACACACTGTGTAAACAATACTGTCATTGGCCAAAAGACGTGAAGAACACAGCCATAAACTATCCACAAGAGTGGCTTGCTGTTGATGTCAGTTCAGTTTACAACCAGCGCTGAACCTACCTGCCACCTTACTGCCTACTTGGCTAGCTACAAGTAGTTATGGTAGTTTGGTATTAATAATGATCTGTGATAGAACTAATAAGGTTCTTATGGTGACATTTTAATTTTTAAACATTTTTTATTAAGAATTGTAAATGTCTATTTTTCTTTGCAGATTATGTATGCTGCATGATCTCAAATAGGGTGACAGCATCTAAGTAGAGCAGAAAAAAATGTTAAAGTGTTATATTTCATTATAATAATAGAACATTAATATTTTAGAATAATTTATTTCATAAGTTTGGGGTCATTAACATATAAGTAGTCTCTTATAAAATGCTCGCCAAGGCTGCATTTGTTTGATCAAAAATACCATAAAAACCGTAATGTGGAATATTACAATTTGAAAGAACAGTTTTCTATTTAAATATATTTTAAAATGGCATTTATTCATGGAAAAGCTGAATTTTAAGCAGCCATTACTTCAGTCTTCAGTGTCACATGATCATTAAGAAATCATTCTGTTATGCTGAATTGAAGCTTCAGGAGAAACATTTCTTATTGAAAACAGTTTGCTGCTTAATCATTTTGTGAAACCATATGGGATTATTTGATGAAAAGAAAGTTCAAAAGAAATCTATTTATTTGAAATAAAATCCTACATAAAACATGTTTGTTATGAATTATAGTAGTTTTAGTGTAACATGCAATTAATATTAAAAATAACAGGTTAGGCAACATGCATGGATTTGTAAGAACACTTGACTCAAAAGTTTTGAGTGTATTTGTTTTTGAACAAGCATATTGTATTGTTGATGTTTGTCGCACATATAAAACAGGCCTACTGGTGCGAACACATTGTCACACAGATACTTTTTTTTGTCTGTTCTAAACCAACAATTGCTAAAGAAAAAGAATGGGGGGAAAACAAATGAAGACATGCTACACAAGAGTTTACTAGCAGAAAGAATGTCTCACCTTTAAATAGAAAGCCTTTCATTCTCTGGCAGAATGGATTGTCATTGCTTTTGATTAGAGGCGATCAAGAGCGCAATGAGAATGGCTGACAAACAAGAGGAACCATTTGAAAAAGGCTTTCTCTGAATACAGCCTGCCGCTGTTACAGTGGCGCATTTCAAGTGGCTAAAACAAAAAATAAAAGCGTTTTGGAAGCTGGAGGCATGCTGTTTCTCACACTCTGAGAGCAGCAGCAAGCATTACTCTGACTGAATTATACAGAGAGCATTGAGTCATGCATCATGTGAACTCGGCTTGTTTCTTCTGAAAGCTGAGTAATCTCCCCATTTCTCAGTGACAAACACTTCTAAACCTTTGTGGAATTTTAATTAAACAATTTTAAACAATTCAGAACCAGAACATTTCATCATCCAAAAGCCTGAAAGCCATTCTGGTAATTTTTTTCCCCCACGCATTGCTTTCGCATACTTTGTGAATATTTTGAATTCCTTAGAAAGATGAGTTTGTCGATCCATTTTCCCCCTCAATGATCAGTCCATCCTGTTGTAGATTGACTGCTTTTTGCTTGAATGTGCACGTTAACACTGAAAACTGTTCAGATTGGAATTATGACACGGTTTTATTATGTGGCTAATTATGCATTGGGCTTCAGAGGAAGAACGGTTTATGATTATTTACTATTAATGAGTATGTGCCTGCATATTGTAAGCCAACATACCTTTATGTCAACGTATTAGCAATGTACTGTATATGTCTGTGCAAATATGTACTGCCCTGATTCATGTAGCCCAGACTGGTGCAGTGTGCTACGTACTCATCAAATATTTATGAGGAAATGTCTTATGAATAGAAAGAAGACGTGAGCCAAAGGAGCATTCTTCACAGCCTGTTCTGTTCTTATTGGCAAATAGGTCACAGTGTGAGACAGATTCAAGTAACATGTTTTAAAACATGATCTAACTTTAAATCAGTGTATAACAGATTAATAATCAGAATTTATAAATAATATCAGAAGTTTAAAACCACATTGCACCTGATCAGCTATAGCAAAACAAGCACTTTCAGTTTTCACAGCTAGGTGTCGCTCTTTTAGTTGTAAGGAAAGCCAGTGCTCTCTGAGATATGTATCATTCACTTTTTTTAATACCAGTGCTAAATGTTAACAGTTTATTTTAAGTGTATTTAAAAAATGTGCACTAATATGGGGTTATATATGTGCCAAAATTAAGCAAACAAATCCAGCCTTTTGTAAATAAATACTATGATGATGATCAGATTTGCTAAGTATCTTCTGAAGACAGATGGGAGAGATCCATGGAATTGCATGAAACTGAATTCCTTTTCTGAGTATCATTTTTTTAATCTGCAAAGCCTCTTTGGCCTTGGAAAAGTCTCCATTAACATACTTCCATATAACTGATGCTGTTTGGAATAGGATATAAAATGTATTCCAACTGTTTGTGTTGATCTGTTGATGTTCACTAGCTGAGTTCAGTAAAACAAATGCAATTATAAAATTTGAGCTAAACAATCTTGAATTTGAAAATCAATTTTATTTATATTAAATATACATATATGTATATTTATATTGATATGAAATCTAGATATATTTATATGAAAATAAATTTTGATATAGTAATTTGGTTGCTCTACTACAACTGAGTAGCTTGAAACAGAAATTTCTCCTTTTGAATCTTCTTAAAGTGAAAAAGAATATACACCTTTCTTATTTGTTTTTTATTGCCGCTGTGTCTTGCCATGAGGCCAAGGGCAATTACAATTTATCTGAAGATTCAATTCTGCATTTGAGTCACTCTAATGGATGGAAAGATACAAAAGGATAAGGGGTCTAACATCCAGTGGTACTGGAAATAAGTGATATAAACAAGTGATATATAACAGTTAAAAATCTGATATAAACATAAAATAAATAAATAAGTTTTATCAGTATAAGCAATTACTGCAAGTTTTTTTCTTCTCATGTTTGTGTCGTAGGATGTCTGAACCAACATCAGAAGATCATCCTGCTATGTTTGCAAGTGTTCTAACACCCCAAGAGGACACACACCTGACAACAACACAACCACGGCTCACCCAGCTTAGACAGGTCAGGGCTAGATATCGCACAAGACTGGGATAAATATAAAATGCACAGAGACAGTGTAGCATGATTTAACCTGTCTGTTCTAATCTTTGTAGTTAGAGACAGACCTCTGCTGTGATTGGTTGATCTCTGTAGCGAAAGACAAACATATGCTGTGATAGGCTGAATTTTATAGTTATAGGCAGAGCTCTGCTTTGGTAGGCTGATCCCTATAGCGATAGACAGAGCTCTGCTGCCATAAGCTGATCTCTATAGCGATAGACAGAGCTGTGATAGACTGGTCTGTATAGTGATAGGTAGAGCTCTGCTGTGATAGGCTGGTCTGATCTCTATAGCGATAGACAGAGCTGTGATAGACTGGTCTGTATAGTGATAGGTAGAGCTCTGCTGTGATAGGCTGGTCTGTATAGTGATAGGTAGAGCTCTGCTGTGATAAGTTGGTGTCTTTGGCATTAATCCAACTTCAGCAGTAACAGGCTGAGCTCTGATTATTGAATTGTACAGTTGGGGAGATTCCTTTTGGTTTGCCCTGACAATGTATTGCACACCTCTTGTGCAGCAATTGCTGTATTGTACATCTAATTAATATTCTGATGCCCCATTACAATGTGTCTGTAGCTAGCTTACAATATTATCCCAACAACAATTGTTCAACATGATTACACCCTCACCAGCAGATTCTTAATGGGATAGTTCACCCCAAAATGCAAATTTTACCATCAATTAGTTGTTATTATCTCATGTTGTTCCAAACCTATCTGACTTTCTTTTTTCTTATGTGGAAGACATTTTAGGACATTTTTTTTTTTTCATACAATGCAAGTCAAAGATTAAGGAAATCCATACAGGTTTGAAATTGACATGAAACTTAATTTCTGAGTGAAGTATCCTTTTATTGCTTGTCGTTCATCAGACCAATTGCTTGAGGAAACTTAATATGAGGCTGTGCTTTTATTTTAAGGTAGTGGCAGACCGGCATACAGTTCTCGTGAGCAGACATGTGGCTGTATTGAGTAAGAACTGCAGCCCCAGACTACACCACCCACATCATGCGTCATAACTGCACCATGCCTTTTTTAGTAGACCCCCTAATGTTCATAAACAAAGCACCTCATATTAGCCAGTGCTCCAGAATTAACAAAGAAACTCTCTGAGGGGTCTTACTGAGGTCAGGCATCGGGCTGTGCAAAGAGGAAACCCTTGCGTTTGCTTTTATTCAGGATAACAGAGAAAGGTCAGAGGTGATCTACTAATTAAGATACTTTGCTTCAGTGGAATTGGAGGAATTCCCCTCAGACCCTTGAAAAATGAAAGAATCAGATAACAATGTTCGTTTTGCACACTTTGCCATTGTGGTGAGTTATGTAGCTCAATTCTACTTAAACATGTAAACAAAAAGGTCATAAAAACCTTTTGAATCCAGCCTACAGTGACTAATAACCGACAGAATCGGTCCTCTGAATTAGCTTATGTTTTACAAACACACAAAGAACACTTATATTTGCAGCAATGCATTGAGAAATCTTCTTATATTCTCTTAGTGAGTTCACACAATGATATTTACTTTAACACTATTGGGCCGTGAGCCCCTTTACCCTTTGACCTCCTGGTTGTCTATCCTTCATCTCAGCCTGTTTCCTCCAGATGGCTCTCTATACTCTCTCCACATTGTTTGTTGAGTCAAAATGAGACATGTTGAGAACCATTTTGCTGGTTCTGTTGATTCTTACCACTTATAGGTCTGTGCTGTATTTAAAGGAATAGTTCACCCTAAAATTTAAACTTTGGTCATCATCAGTCAACAACCTGACTTAATTCTTTCTTTCATTCTTAAAGAATGTTTCAACTGTTTTTACAAAATATATACACTATACCGTTCATTTTTTAAAAAAGAAATTAATACTTTTATTCATAATTGTTCAGATGTGACAGGAAAGTTTGAACTTTCTATTCATCGAAGATAAAAATATATAATGGTTTCCAGATAAAATATTAAAGTGCACAACTGTTTTCAACAGTGATAATAAAAATAAATGTTTATTGAGCAGCGAATCAGCATATTAGCATGATTTCTGAAGGATCACGATTATAGTAATTTGTAATAATATTATTTAAAAATATGTTTTATTACAATACTGTTTTTACTGTATTTTCGATCAAATAAATGCAGCCTTGGTGAGCATAACAGACTTCTTTTTTTGTCAAATAAGTTTTTATTCAGTCATCGAATAACCTTGCAATATTCACAAATAACAGACTTCTTACCAACCCCAAACGTTTGAATGGTACTGTATATACTGTATTTGAGTAAACAATGACAGAACTTTCATTTTTGTCTGAACTGTCACTTTTCAAGTCTATTTGCCTTCTGCAATTACCGTTGTAATTGTAAAGGTACATTTCTTCTGGTGGCAGACAAAAGTTTACCTTTTAAATATACAGTACATGATGTGTGTTGAACAGAGAGATCACAATGTACAAACCATTGTGATAACATGACATAAACAAGTGTTGCAACCTCTTTTTGTTCATAAATTAGTAGCATTCACTGGATGGAGCCCTTCCAAGGATTTTCCAAACCAGGGACACCATTGTCTTCTAAAAACACTCATTGGTCATCCAAATAAAAAAAGAATACACCTTAGCAAGCGAGGTCTGCTATTTATATCACGTCTATCTCTCTCTCTCTCTCTCTCTCTCTCTCTCTCTCTCTCTCTCTTAAGTTCTGTTAGTCTGACTTCCTTGGCAACCTACTCTTTGTTTTCAGTGGCACTTGTTCAAGTTGAGAGTGCGAGGAGCTTACGTCCTGGAGGTTATCAGACATAAAGACGGCTGTTGCCCAACAAAAGAAACTCCCCAGTTTGGAGACATTCACAGTTCCTGAGGAACAGGAGCTACATAGCAGTGCTGCCAAGAGCATGTGAGCAAGGTGTCTTGGTATTGCTGTATCATCACAGCCAGGTAACACTCATCTTTTTTTTTTTTTGGAGCTTAAGACTTGCACCATGTCCTAGCCAATGAGCTTTGAGTCATCTGACAGAAAAGCTAGCATTAAAAATACAAGCTTAACATCCCATTAATGTCAATGCTAGTTGCAGAACTGGCAAGAGCCAATCACCTGTGCCATAAAAGCCATGTGACTAAAAAAATTGAGCCTTAGCAAAACATAAATTAGAATAATATTACATTTTTGCCATTTATATTTACTTGCAAGAAACATTAGGTTTATTTTATTTCAGATAGTTTTTTGAAGTTAGATTATAAATCTAATTATTACAAGCAAATTACTGTAAATAACTCTTTGCTTAAACAAAATAACATTCCAATGATTTCATTTCTAAAAGGAGGACATACAAAATATTAAGACATTTTTCAGTTCAACTCTAATTCTTATACTGAAAATATTATTTATATTGAAATAAATTTGTTTAATTAGAAAAGTGCAAAAGCATTTTCACTAGTGCACTCCTGCTGTATTGAGAGTATTAGATTGTGAGATTCTACTTTTCAGTAGAATGATCTTTTAGCAAGATCACTTCATTTCATATGTGACACCACATCCTTCTGTTTTCCCAGCTGAACAGTCAACATTATCCATGTAGAGGCGATGTGTGTGTTTGTCTTTAAGCTGCTCTAGTGTTGGCCATTAGTGCAATGCAATGTGTTCCCAGCGCTTTCTCATGTTTGTGTGGCAAGACCTTTGCGTCTGACATAAGAAGATCATCCTGCTCTGTTTGTCACTGGTCTAACACACCAACAGGAGACACATACTGACAACAACATAACCAAGCTAGAGCCGGCTTAGCTAGCCTTATCAGGTCAGGCATATATAATATAAAAGGCAAAGAGGAATGGCACAACCTGATTTAACCAGTCTTTGTTATTCCTTATTTTAACTAAGATTTGTTCAAAAACTCTACTGAAATAGCAAAGCAAGTAAAAGACCTTTGTGATAAAACATGACTGGCTAAATGCCAATGTGTGTAATCCAATCACTGATCTGTAATCATCTAGAAACCGTTTTAAGGTTTAAATTAAGTTAAAAGTGATTATTTAACATGTTTAAATGTTTTCTTTTATCCCTGATTAATATGCAAACTATAGTAACTAAGCAAAAGTTGCTCTTTTTGGGTTGTACCCAAGTGCTAGTGGTTGTTTGGCATCGTATCATGCTATATTGTGTATTTTAGCATGGTTGGAACGCTGTTTTGATTAACTGGAAACGGTTTTATAATCCATGTTAGATACATTTGGATGTTTGAAGATTTAAGAACATTGCACAAAAGTGTAGGGCGTCAGTTAGCATTTCACAACTGTGCATAAGTGTTACTATTGATTGATTCTCATGCAATGAATAATTTTCATCCTACTTGCCCAAACTTGCTTCAACTAGTATGAAAACACCCTCAGTTGCCTTCTATGAGACAGGTAAAAGGAAAATGTGAGAATGTGAGAAAATATGTTTTTATTCCACCAGTTTCTTTTTTTTAATTCAAATGGAAAAACCAAGCAGCGGAATTGCATAAAAATGTGAATGCGTAATGGAATTTGTCCTGAATTGGTCCGGTTTTATGAGTAAGGAACACATATAAGCTTTGTGGTATCTGTTTTCATGCATCAAACATTTGAAATGGCCTCTTTTCACAAATCCATTAAGCATCCATCCATTTTTTTTTTAAATACACTTTAATGTTGTTTTTACCATTGTTGTTTAAAAAAAAAAAAAAAAAAAAAACAGGAGACCTGCACATTGCATTACTGGCTGATAGCGGCATTGACCCTGAGTTCCTGAGAGGACTCTTCCTGTTACGGTTATTTAGATCTTCCTCTGCTGTCTATAAATAAACCCTTCAGTCTCACCCAGTAACTGTGGCCGGAGTTTCGCTTTATTTAAAGTTCCTTTAATACTCCTGTGCTCTTTTTAGAAGTGCTCCTTTGTAATTTTTCAAAGGACAAGGTGCCCCATTGCATTTTAGTTGTACTGACACATGTGCGGTACTTTGTAAACTTAGTACAGGGGCCCAGTTTACAGTTTACAGCGGCCCAGTGCTTCACACGCAGCTACTGTGCTAAAAGTTGTGAAAAGGAAAGGCTATTAATGTCCTAGCATGAAAAGAAACCCTGCTGAATCCAAGACACAATCTTACAGCTCTTATAATTGAAAACCAAATTAAATCTAATCTTTGTTTGGATTAGATTTTCTCTGATATCAGTTATAATTATTAACTTATGATGTCTGTCATTTAATGTGCTGATTCAGACAGATTCTGGAGTTCTGTTTCTACAAGAAATATATATATATATGTATATATATATTATAGAAATATAGAAATATAAATTCTGTAATTAGATACTCATCCTTGTGTCGAGATTAAAAATAAATAAATAAAAAATAATAATAATGGAAAAAAGTAATGGAAGTCAGTTATTTCAAAACTGTAATAATATTTCTCAATTTTAATTGTTACTATATACTAGGCCTATATATACACATGAATATATATACATATATATTATGTAATATATATTATTTTTATATAATAGTTTATCTATCTTTTTAACATATTCATAGCACAATCTATATAATCTATGAAAGATTAACAATTTTCAAAGCCGCTTATCTTAGCTGAGTAAGACAGCATCACTGAAGTTCAGTTCTGTAGCTCTTATTTTGAGGCAGACTAAATGACGCTTAGCGTGTTAATGACACACTCATCCTTGAGAAACTCACCTGGCAGTGCCATGAGTCTGACACCAGTGAGGATGTGCTGAACACCTGTATGCTATCAGGG
Source organism: Sinocyclocheilus anshuiensis (assembly GCF_001515605.1). NCBI lineage: Eukaryota > Metazoa > Chordata > Actinopteri > Cypriniformes > Cyprinidae > Sinocyclocheilus > Sinocyclocheilus anshuiensis. Next base: position 225,370 of record NW_015557099.1, on the reverse strand, counting down.
TTATTCAAATGTCAAAACCTATCACTTGTTTATAAAGGCGCGCCAATTCAACAGTTTTTTTTTTTCAGAGTAAGACTGGTGTTGAGTCTGATGCAAGTCTAGTGCAAGAGACACTCTGCATTCTCATTATGCCAGCAGACTCTCTCTATTGGCTAGAGGTTTTATTTGTCTTCTCGGTTGCTAGGCAGAGGTATTGTAGTCTGTGTGCTTACTAATTTTTTTGTTTTGTTATTTTATAATATTAAATCTGATATTATATTGTGTATATACTGTGTGTATATACATTGTTGGGAAGATTACTTCGGAAATGTGATATTTTACAGATTACAAGTTACACTATTTAAAATCTAGTAAGTAGTGTAACTATTTCAATTGCTTTATTAAAGTAATGTAACTGATAACATGATACCTTTTTGATTGCCTTTCTAAATTAGTTACTATTAGGAACTAGTTAGTTCCCAACACTGTTTATAGATAGATAGATAGATAGATAGATAGATAGATAGATAGATAGATAGATAGATGACAGACAGACAGACAGACAGACAGACAGACAGACAGACAGACAGACAGATAGATAGATAGATAGATAGATAGATAGATAGATATAGATATAGATAAAACTACAAGCATCGCTTACCTCAGTAATATAATGCATTCAAATTATCTTAATTTTTTCAGAAATATTGATATATACTGTATTATTAAATTAATTTATCAGTATATCATAATTACATTGATACAGCCCTAGTCAGAGGTTTTGTTGTAACCTGATGCTGGTGTGTGTGAATAAACTCGCTCTTTGTTCTCTGTTGTGTTAATGTGTCTTTATAAGAAGCTTTTTGAAGAAAGCACTAATAGCTTCCCACGCTGCACTGCTCTCAGAGAGCACATGAGCCCGCCAGCATTCTGCTGACAGTAGATCTGAAAGAGAAAACGAGGATAGTGATATATCCCTTTATTACAGTCCATCCATCTTTTTAATATGAAGGATAACGATTTGTTAAATGAGTTAAATAAATCTAGACTTATTCAAGCTTAATTCCGTTTACATGTTAATGACAAATTGAAATCAAAGGTCGCTCAAAAGGGACCTGAATTTTGAATGGTGCTGTGCAATTGGCATTATTATTTGTCTTCTGTGTGCTTGTGCTGTTAACTGATTTGCATAATTTATAGCAGGTAAAATCAAGCTCCGAGGGTTATTTTTGTGGTTAGCTTTGTCTTAGTTGACACAAAAGTCACATTTTACTTTGGGTAGCGCAGGGTCTTGTAGGCAAATTTCCTAATTTTAAGGCAAGGTTGTCCTTGTCCTGGAGAGAAGTCACAATTAATCAAGATTACAGGTGGAAATGCATCTGAACAGCAGGAGGTGATTCATTCCATCGCATACCGGCCAAACCAGCTCACCTCATTCATTCATCATGCCTGAGCACTGACCCAATGTCTTGTGGTAAAAAATGGTCTGTACTTTGTGAAAGCTAATACTTGAAATCCAGTTATGATTCTCAGAACCTGTCTTCCTTTTAAAAGTGACATTTACAATTAGTGAAGAACACAATAGCTTTGTTCTTCATGCATTCATTTTTGACATAGTCACCCATCTTGTTATTTGCTAAGTCTGACAATGCAACATATAAAAGATTAATGACTCAAATCCCTCTTTTGATTTCATAAAATGTGACCTTTGACCTGGCTGGTGCTTAAAATGGACATTTAACGCACTGATATGAAGTGTTTACAAGGTTAACTTAACTGTTGAATCATTTTCTAAGCAAGTGCTAGAGGTTTCGCAGGTTGCTATGCCTGGCCAATCACTGAGCGGTGTTGAATCTAGAGAGATGGAGAGACATGCCTGAATAGAGCTACTTAGAAACTGGGATGTCAGAGTTAATGTTTACTTTGAAATTTCTTTTGTAAGCTACATGTGTATAAAGGAATAGTGCACCCAACAAAGGAAAATTTGCTCAAAGTTGATTCACCCTCAGGCCATCAAAGATGTAGATTAGTTTTTTCTTCTTTTGGAACAGATTTGGAGAAATTTAGCATTACATCACTTGATCACCAATGTATTCTGAATGGGTGCCATCAGAATGAGAGTCCAAACAGTTGATAAACAACACAGTAATACACATGACTCCAGTCCATCACTTAATATCTTGTGAAGCGAAAAGCTGTGTGTTTGTAATAAATAATAATACGCTTTTCGATGTTTTTATCAGCTGTTTGGACTCTCATTCTGCCGGCACCCATTCACTGTGGAGGATCCATTGATGAGCAAGTGATGTAATGCAAAATTTCTCTAAATCTGTTCAGATGAAGAAACAAGCTCATCTACATCTTTAATGGCCGGAGGGTGAGTACATGTTCAGCAAATTTTCATTTTTGGGTGAACTTTTCCTTTAACAACATATTGAAGACTTTTTTGATATTCAGAATTGCTCTAGATTTTTTTTAACCTTTAAGAATGAATGTGCTTTAAATTGCCCAGACCTAAGCACACAGATAAGTGGAAGTCCGTGTGCATCCAACTTGTCTGTCGTAAGAGATTAGACTCTATGCTTTGAGAAGCTATGATCTGATTCATAGTACTAAGTTTAGACTCTGTTCCTCGGCTCAGGGAGACTTTTGGAAGCCACAGTGAGATTTAAAAGCTGTGATCTTCAAAGGGTTCATTTTCACCTCTCAGCACTGAAAGTGTTCAGCAGGAGTATCAAAGTGCTATATGCGAAAATACAGACCAGGAACCTGAAACTCAAATGACGGCACATAAGCTATAAAATAAGGCCTGTTTCACACTGCATGCATATGTAGCACAAATGCTTTGTTTCTGCAGCATAACTGCAATGGCAGATTTGTGTTGTGCTTTTACACTACAGCATTTCTGCAAAGAAAACTGCAGCTCCATGCAAAAAATACAGTGATTTCTGGGTTGGAGTATTTCTGTTTATTTTGATCAGTTACATAAAATAAAATAAGTGCAGCTATGTGTACAATGTGAAACAGGTTTTACAGTGTAAAAATATATTGTATGTGATAAAGATGTAAATAATATGAATTAATCAACCTGATTAGGTTACACATAAAGTAAGAAATATTTTCTACCACCTGAAATCTTTTTTTTTTTTGTGCTTCAAAGAATTTATCACATGTGCTCTGTTTTTTATTTCCATCCCTTGGGTTTTTTTTTTCTTACATGACCAACAAATGTTGATCATTAAGCCTCTAGGTCAAACAGCAACACAACCAGCATTTGTTTTCCTCGCTGCATTAAAAAATGTCATAATTTCAGAGTACTCCATATACTGACTGCAATTCACTCAGGTTATTCTCTGCGGGCCTTTATTCAGCACACATACCTGTATAGATGTTCCTTAATAAAGTCTGGTGTGATGCACCAGATAGCAGTTATCATCTGGTGTGATGGTAATTCTGGTGTCAGAAATTTTAAAGCCGATTTATTTCATCCTTCAAAAAATTTCTTCCAACTAATAAAGTCTGCACAGTGATAAAGCCACACTGACTGCAGCTGATATATTAGAAGTGAACTTAAGCTTTGGGAATTAAAGTTCTGAAAGTGAACTTTCATGACCTACTTCTCCTAGGGATATATATATATATATATATATACAGTAGTCAACATTTGAACTTTATCTTATCTTAATTGCAAAAGATTTAAAATAATTTTGGTTTATTTTTATTTATTTATCGGTTTTTGTTTGTTTTAATAGCAATATCTGTCAATACTGCATCGCCGACACTTAAACTGACAGTAATCATGGACAGGTTATTGCTGACAGGATAGCACATTCGGTAAGGGAAATGCAAAAAATATCATATTATCTGTCAGAAACGTTGTCAACGCTGTCAAAAACAGAAGCATTTAACATACAGTGGGTACGGAAAGTATTCAGACCCCCTTAAATTTTTCACTCTTTGTTATATTGCAGCCATTTGCTAAA
>NW_015557099.1:206042-220539 GCF_001515605.1 Sinocyclocheilus anshuiensis | reverse complement strand
TGTGTGTGTGTGTATATATATATATATATATATATATATATATATAGAAAGTGAATAAAGTAGGAGGTTGCAGTTTAGGGTCAGCGATTTCTTTATATTATCTTAATTGCAAAAGATTTGAAATAATTTTGCTTTATTTTTATTTATTTATCGGTTTTTGTTTGTTTACCCACTGTATATATATATATATATATATATATATATATAATGAATCCTCCAAACCTCAAGGACAAGTAGGTCATGGAAGTTCACTTTCAGAACTCTAATAAAATAAATCCTCTAAACCTAAAGCCACATATACTGTATGGTTCTGCTTCAGTAACCTTGGACTGAATGTATTATATAAAATGTGAATGCTGCCATATTTAGGTCATTGTAAAGATCTGACAATCAATTGGAACTTGGAACTAAATTGTATTTCGCAATGCTTTTCCAGATATTATAACACTTCAGTTTATGTCACACATCCTTCTTGAATTCTATGACACTGATAACAATGTCCAAGATAAGTCAGATAGTGAGGAACTCCGTGTTATTATGGGTGTATGTTTAGCGGGTGAGTCAGACTATTGTTAACATGAAGGAAATATAATTTCAGCGAGGTTTTCATTAAAGGTGAAGTGTTTCATTTCTGTCAGGACCACTATCGTCAAAGATGTGGGGATGGAGGAGGGTAATTAGCTATAGAGCAATGCGAAAACTGCTGATAATACTGAGGGACCTTATATATGAATGCTTAGATAGGTGTCGTATTCCCATAGGTAGATGGGGATCAGCTGAAGGTCAGCTGATGCGAGCTTGACTAACGTGACCTGCCAGAACTAACGCTACGCTTGATTTCTGCACCAAACATAATGAATGTTTCCTGAACACCCCATCAATAGTCCCGTAACAGACTCATGCCATTGGTTCACAGTATTTGCCACAAAGCCACATTTTTGGGGGAAAATCTACCTATAAATTGCTTCCTGTTTCTGTATAACATAAAAAGTATGATAAAACGAAGCTTCACCTTTAAAAAGGAGGGTTGAAAACCCCAAAAATGAAAGTTCTGTCATCATTTCCAAACCTGTATTACTTTCTTCTGTGAACACAAAGATATTTTGATTAAATGCTTTAGTGTTTTTTTTTCTATACAGTCAAAATACCTTTTTATCTTATGTTTTTTTCTGCAGAAAGAAAGTCACAGGTGTGAAGTCAAAATGGTGTGAGGTTGAATGTCAAAATAATTTTCATTTTTGGGAGAACTTTCCCTTTAAGGCAAAAAAATGGTCCAGTTTACAGACAGAAAGAGAAAGACAATGAAGATGGGAGAGACAAAGATGGCAAACTAGATTATGAAACACAAACAGCGGGGTCATGCAGGCAGGGACATTAATAAATCTGAAACTGCACTGAGCTCTGATGATGAGCTAAATTTGCTCTGGGAGACACACAAATGCCACATTGCTGATGACATTTATCAATTGATAGCTAAATTATCACACGCTGATATCAAGCGAAGACACTGGGGGAGGACAGCAATTTATATTCCCTCAGAAGCCATTTAATTTCTTTGCGTTCTCCCATTTAAGGTGAAGTAGCTTTTGATAAGGTGTACAGGCCTGAGAAACTGTAATTACGACGCTAAAGGTCAGCGTGGTGCAGTAGCTTTGAACAAATGTGGGCTATCATTGGTCTAAAAGTGATGGTTATGAACTGTGAGCGTGTCAGGGTAAATGGGCGAGTCTCCCAGCGACTGTAGATTGTACTCAGTGGAATGTGTGTGTGGACAGAGAAAGGTGTATTGTGGTCATTCAATAGCTAAAGGTGCTATTAGAGGAACAGATAAATGTGCTTGTGAATCTCTTAGCTGTCTTTCTCTTTGTTTTAGACCTCAGTTGACCTGTTTGTTCCAGAATATTTTCTTCTTTCATAACCATTTAATTGATTTTTCTGTCTTATTGAGGCTACTAAAGTACTTTGACACAGTGTCCTGTGATGCTTATTTTATGGCGTTGCAACACCGCTACCTAATTCACAGTGCAGAGCGTACAGTGCGTTTAGTCTGATTACAGAATTAATCACTTTTATGAATCAGTTCTTTGCGGTGAATCAAAAACAAAAAAAAGCAACTAGTTTAGTCCAACAAATTATTCTTATGTTATTGAACCGAGCTGAATTCAATCAATACTGACTTGACTTGAATTGACTAAATAATGGCACTATTGTCCATTGTAGAGCTACTCTGTAGCAGAATTGAATTTGTTTTGTAACTGATGAACTTAAAACATTGACACTGTTATTGAACGACATTGAATAAGCGTTGAACTAAACTGAACTGAATAATGACTCTATTGTCTTCTGTAGAGCTGCTTTACAGCTCAATTTTAATTGCTGAATTTGTTGTTTATTTTGAAGCTGCTTTGAAACAATTTGCACTATATAAAGCACTATAAAAATAAATGTGTCTTGATTCGAATTGCAATGCGATTTATGAACCAGTAATTTTTGTGAATCAAGCATATACAGTACAACCAATGTAGTCTGATTCCTGAACAATTGACTCTTATGAGTCAGAACTTTAGTGAACTGTCTCATCATTCATCAATACAATTACATTTTTTTCCAATGTATTTATTCCTTAAAAGTTCTCAAATAAATGTAACATAAATGTTAGTGGAACCCTTGAGGAACAGAAACAATAGTAGAAATTACCAACCATCCTATTATTTTAATACCAGCTATACAAAAATTGAGCATAGCATTGTTGTTGTCTTTTAAGTCTTACCTTCTCAGTTAGTGCCACATGTTTACTGGACAATGTTACAGTAATCATTTGACACATTTGTCGTTAGCAAAAGGTCTCGGAGGAAAAACAGCTTGTTGGAGCCAAACACAATAAGATTGAATTAGTCACTGTTGTGCTGTCAGATACAGTATATGACAACAACCTGCAGGGAGCATTTCAAGCTCTCAGGAGACAAGACGAGAGCGACATTAAGCAGAAAAAACAACTGTTAAGGTTTAACACCATTGATGGTGAGTCAACCGAAGCTGGCCGTCCCTGACCCCCATCTTAAACATCTGCCCGTTCCTCTCCAGACATCTCTGTCTGATGTTATTACACCCCGTCACAGAAAATAATCAGTCGCCTCCAGTCTTGCCCAGAATAGATGTTCAAATTGTCTTGTTACGTTTGCGGTTTATTTTAAACTCATTGTTGCCACCTGCTCTTATTTGCGCCTGTGATTTGATCCCTGGAAATGTTCAACATATGAGCAAAGTATAGACATGCTTACGTGGCGCAGTCATTCTCGGTTTTCAAACACAATCAAGAAGAAAATGGATACATTTTTGGACACAAAAATCTGTTTTTCTATATTGCATTTGTACACAACCCTCCTGTATCCGGCAGTTCAGCAAAGGAGGGTTGCTTTAGATTTGAGAGACTCATAACTGGAGGCACTCTGAAAACATATTTCTCTTTGATGTCCATTTCTTTCAAGTTCTCAGCAGAGCTTTTCATAGACATTGCAGTTTGGAGGCAACAACTATATTGTGATATTGACGTGTATTTTTAAATTATTTAATTGGGTGAAAATTCCTGCGCATGAAATAAAATCCCAAATGAAAATTATTTTTTTTAATGATTTTGAATTGTTGTATTTTTTTTTATTATTAAATCATCAGCATAAATTACCCTATTTATTTATTTATTTTTATTTATTTTTTTGCATAATGTTAAAGAGAGTCCTGGGAAAATATGTTGAATTTTGATGACAATAATGTAAAGGTAAAATTTTGTATTTCTTTCATTTGATTTTGAGATTAAATATGACCTGGGCATCTTCTTGAGGGGTTTTGTGAGAATAAAATTACAATTGTATTATTATTAGTAGTAGTAGTGCAAATTAATTAATTTATTTTTACATTTAAATTGGCTAAAAATTCAAATTGGCCAAATAGTTTTTTTGTTTGCTTGTTTGATTGATTGATTTTATTTTGATTTATTCATTCATTCATTCTAGAGAAAATATTTTGTAATAAATATAAAAATCATTTTGAGATTTGAAATCTGACTTGGACATTTTCTTGAGGAGATTTTGTAGTCTATTTTTTCCAGTTATTCCTCCAGGAAGGCATATTCTACATTAAAAATAAATCGCTGAATTTAAACGTAATTATTATTCTGACCATTGTAATTAGTCACAATAAGGCTTGCAAGCTTGCTTTGTTAATCCCAAGGCCGACAGACGGATGGGTGGAGCCAACAATGACAGTAAGGTGTTTCATGCCATGCTAATGAGGATGGATGCCCTCAGTGGTGCAGTAAGTGTAACTTAATTTAGTGTCTCATTTTGGTGTGTTGCCAAATGGGGTAAAATCCCCAGCTGTGTTGTGACTACATCGCACGTGTTCGCTCCTTTAATGGAAGCCGGGATGATGTACAACCTGTGTAAAAATGGGATGCACAAGATGTGCAGCATCAGGGACTGATGCTATGAAAACCGGGGGATTTCTAATACACTAAAACTCAAATCTGACTAAAATATTTAGCTTTTGTGCTACAGTAGAAATAGGTTGTATTTATCAGTGCATGTGTCTTTGTCACAAAGTGCAGTGACACTTTACCATTCAATTCACAGGTTTGGATTGAGAAAAGGAAGGAAAGGAAGACTGAATCTTCTTTCTCGCTCTCTAGAGTATTTTTGGATGCTCTCTAATGATTTCCCAAACTTGAAAGTGTGCTTTATTATCAGCTCCATGTGCTTATATAACCCCTCTCTCTAATGAGAGCGTAAATGGAGGTCATGGGCATCCATACAAGCTTTTGTAGGCATTAATTAAACTGTGTCCTGTGCCATGGCTTTAAAGCCATTGAGAATGTGGTCATTAGCTGCTAAACAACTTGATGAGTGCTGATGAAATTAGGATGTGAGCTCGGATCAAGTGTTGTAATTATGTCACAGTGATTGTGTGAGTGGGGGTCTGTGGGGTATCAGGTCATGTTATGTATCTTCTGTTTATTGTTGGTCATTTAACTCTGGTAGAATATAGATTTAGGCAACATGCTCGGCTGAATAATCTTGATAAAAATAACTAAAATACTATAGCTAGTCCCAGTTACCTAAAAAACATGTCAGAACCACTCGTTATTCAATGAATCTGTCATCAGAAGAGGGCAGTGAGTGGTCCTGTTTTGGTAAGGGTGGGTTTGAAAGTGTTCATGCGGTAGGGTGCACGGCCAGGATCTGGGGCATGGGGTTGTTTTTAGCTGCAGATTTTAGGCTTTATTGCTGCCTAATTTCTCTACCCAGCTGCCCATTTAAGAGGGGTAAAAAAGGAATACACGGATAGCACCACCCTCCTTTCCCTCGCGCTCACTGTTTCCCGAAAAAATCAAAACAGGGTTTGGTGTGACAGCAAAAAATTACATTGCCAATGCTCTGTTCCAGTTTTGAGGTGGGAGACCAGCTGGATGACCAGATAAACACCAGGAGAATGGTTAAACAAGATTAAAGCAGCTAGGACCAGTCAACTATTTTTTATTTATCAATTATATTGGTATAAGAGCCTCTTGATATATAAAAAATTCTATATTTGATATATCAATTTAGATCAATATATTAGATATATATTTGACAAACTGATATATAACAGCTTCTGACGTCTGACTGGCTAGTTTGAGATGGTCTCCCAGCCTAACCAGCTGAAAAGTGCCCCAAACCACTCTAAAACCAACCAACATACAAGACTGACCAGCTCTGGCTGATTTAAAATGGGTATATAATGTAAAGCCAGTTTGTCATTATCATCAAATAAATCCTGACAGGGTAATAAGGACTTAATGGACATAATGTGAGAAAAAAAGATAGATGGCACAGTGATATGAGAAACATAAAACTACAAAAGTTATGTAGGAAATTTGTTGTTTGTTTCAACAGAGACAAAATTATTTAATTGTATTTATTTATTTTATTTTATTATTTTAATTTAATTTTGTTTTGTTTTGTGTTTATACTTCCACTATACCTATGATACAGTCCACTGATCAGGGAACACAAGTGATCTTGAATTGATAGTGATTTTAATCTTTAAATATTCTCTAAAAACATACCACTTGTGTTGCAGAATGATGGACGGATTATAATGGAGGATTACTTTTGCATCCTCATTTTCGTTTTCTAGTTTTTCCCATTTAATGTGCTTGTGTTACATGTTATTGCGTCAGTTACACATCAATTCTACAATTTTACAGTTATGCACACTGCATAGAACACAAGCAATGTTTGTGTTCACAGTGGAGCGTTTTAAAGGCTTTATCATTGCCACTGGCTTTGTCATAAAGGAATCACCTCAAAATTGCCTTTATTAGTTTTTATGGGTATTGTGTTTTATTCATTATTGGTTTGTTGGCCAGTGGTACTATTACCCCATAGATTTCACATTTTTAACGGGTTGATGTTGCATGGGTTAAAGAATAAACATTTAGATTTACCTTATAGTTCAAAGTTGTAAAACGAGTTGGTTGGGAATGTGAGGTTGAATGTGAATGCAGAAAATACTAGCTAATGACTCATTCTGTCATCAGGTAAAAATGTTCTCCTAACGCTGTCCTCATATGATTCTCATTCTTGTCCTTAACAGAAATGCTGCAGGATGAGTTATGTGAAATATGCGGTTTCATATTTGGGTTTTGGGGTTTGAGCAAAGCTATGAGTGAAAATAACAGTGATTGCCTCAGAAAGCCAATCTACCTAGATTAGAAAACTTAAAAAACTATCTAGTGCATTACCAGCCTTGAAAATCTCCAGCCTTGTATATGACAGCAGACAAGAAAGCATTCAAAGCCTATTGAGAGAAATGCTTTTTTTGTGTGTTTGCTTATGTGCATGCAAGGACCTTTTCTGTTTATTTTGTTTTTGTCGGTCATTCAGTTCAATTTCTGAGAGGCTGCATCTTGTATAATTGTGCAACCTTGTAATTCCTCGAAATTAAGCAATGATTTCTAAAGTCAGACGCTGCAGCTTTCCATAAAATCCTTGAACGTAGAGGTGTGCTATTCTCATGTGCTAGCACTTACTAGAAAATGTCATGGTCCTTTAATTGCGACATTGTACCGTAGCATTTCCATGTTTATTATGCACATTTCATATTACTTTATGAGCTTGTGAACGTTCTGTAATGAAGCTTTTGTTTTTGTAATATAAGTCCATAATTACTCCATTGCTTGTGCATAAGGTGTTGACAAAGCAGCTCTAGTGATATTACTATTACAGACCGGTCTCAGTTTCATAATTAATAAAGTAGGCGCTTTCTAGACAGTGCTCAGTGATGAGGTATTTATTTAGATATGGGCTTAAGAGCAAGAACCTGGTACACAAACACTGCAAGTAGATGAGAGCCAGCTTTGTGTCAGACAGACATGAAATATTTTATAGCAGATTTCCACTTCTAATGGGTTACATTATCCAATTATGTGTTTTTAAGGGTGGCTGTGGCTGAGAACATGATCTATTCGCTATTTGCAGGCTGGGAATAGACACCTCAAGGGTTTTCACTGAAGGCCAGTTTCAGGATTGGCCCAGTTTTGGTGGCTTTATGAAACTAAGCTTCCGTTGTTTTGCAGCATCAGCTATCATGTTTATGAGTGCCACCAGGTTGAATTACGAATGTAATTTAATTTAGTAATGTATAAGTTAATCAATATAACAGGATAGAGAATATCCTAGTGTCACTCTACTGAAGCCAAAGCAAATTATTAAAACACTTACTTTGTGTTAAATTAACAGTATATCGTTTTTATACTCGCTTTTAATGTTAAATATATTAATATAGTAAATATTAATAAATATTATATTAGATTAATATATACGTTAATATAAATCAATACAATTTTTAATTTATTTTATTTTATTTAATTATGACTTAGATGCTACAAAACTACCTTGCCTCATTCTGTTTGTTTCAATTTGTGTTGCACTCAAGGTCAGATGAAATTTGCAGCTCTGAGAAAGATCAATACACAGGAAAATCGCAATGTACAAAAGCTGTGAAACTCCCTATCGGTGAAGCACATTTTCTTCTGATGTTCGCTGAGTCAGCTTTACTATTATTGACTCTCATGATCTTGGCTTTGCTGAGGAAGATGCCAGTTTTACAGTTTGTTCCCCGCAGAGATCTCAACCTCGTGTTGTTCTGCATGTGGTTGTGTGAGTGAATCAAAATGCAGCCAAGTTGCTCTGAAGCACCAGGGTAATGTTACAGATGGTCGCTCAGTGAGGAGTCCTGGCATGTAGCGTTATGAAACTCCGACAGATCTCATCTGGGTCTTACCGGTTACTTTTAGTTTTATTCTCCCTCCTAGTTGTATTGTTTTACAACTTTAAACTACTTTTAAATAGGACTGCATGATTAATCGAAATTAAATCGCAAAGGCGATAAATCGCGATTAGGCAGAAGCTGCGATTGTCATGCGTATCTTTCAGTGAAGCACGGTTCTGTGATCAGCAGTAAATCTCCATCCTAAGGCCAGAGGGCGCTTTCGCGCGGAAACTCAAAATACGCCTCGCAGAAGAAACCCAGTAAATCCCTATAGCGGTTGCTGAATAAACAGAAGATTTAACTGCTTTCATTAATTCAACGTGACTAATAAACACACGACTACGACAATATATCGTTTATCTGAGTTCATCTTATTATCATTTTTGTTATAATAAAGTATATAATAATGCAATGCTAATCGACATGCCTACTAATCACAGAACCGGCTTTACTGACAAAATGCGCATGACAATCACATTCGATTAATCATGCAGCCCTACTTTTAAAACCAAGTACACTCTGAGAAGAAAATATACAAATCTGTCATTGAGGCGGCACTCTATTAAAATGACTAATATGTACACTTTAGGTAGAAATATGTACTTTTAAAGTACTACTATGTGTCTTTGGGTACTAATACTGTATGTACCATTTAGGGGACAATAAGGTACAAAGATGTAGCTTTTGTACCTCAGGGTAGTGCCTCGGTAACAGCTTTGTATCTTTGTAAAATCATCTCTTAAAGAAATAGTTCACCCAAAATGAAAATCCTGTCATTAACTCCTTAGCTTAATGTCTTTTTGTGTTTCATGGACAAAATGAAGGTGAGTAAATAATGATAGGATTTTTTGGTGAACTATTCCTTTAAAAACAGTAATTCCAAATAGAAGTGTTACATAATTACACTCTTGGATTTGGGCTAAACTCCAATTCAAAACCACAAATACAAGTCTTGCACCCTTTCTCAGGGTCCGAACCTAGCAGAATACATTTGTTTGTGAGATCATTTGAGGAATTGATCACTTGTAGCAGGTGTAGAGGGATTTCTTTTCAGCGTGCAGCTGTCTCTGTGTGTTTCAGTTACTGTAAGCGTCTATATTCTGGGAGTTTTAACTGTAGTTCTGCAAAAACTGAAAGTGTATGTGACACATTAACACTAGAGTAAAACTCTCATGTCATCATTAGTACTCTTTTTTGGCTGTAGTGTGAAACAAAGGTTCGTGTTCATAGGACAAGTCCGGACTTGTACCAGTAGTGACTGCCAGGGACAGTTGAACCCAGTTTGTTACAGTGGCTTCTCGTATTTAGTGGAGGCGTAACTCTATATCGCTCCGATGGGGACAGAAACAGCTCTGCTGACTGTTTCCATGAGGACTGTCATGCATTCCCAAAATCAACTGCTACACATCTTAACTAGTATTACGCAAACTACATATCGAGTGTTTGGAGAAAGATACTGGCTGTTGTTTGTGTGGAAACCAGCAGGACATTTTGAAGGCTACAGTCAGTCAGATGTACAGTAGTTCTTATTGTTTTGAAATGTTGGCAGATCGAGGGCATTTCCCACTTTGGCTTCCTCTGGCCATGAGGCTGTTATATTAATCCCATAACAATAACAAATTTTACCCTCTGTGAGTATTCTCTTACAGGAATTGTTTGTGTTTTTTGCTCCAGGAGTTGCAGCTGGCATAAAGGTAAAAAGGTGTTTCCATTAACATTTTCACCAAGTGCTTTGAATGGGTTTTTGGACGTTTATTGCCTTGAACTGATTGTACATGAGTTTTAAATGGATAGTTCACAAATAAAATGAAAATGAGCTGTTAATTCACTGTAATTTGCAATTATTTGCCCTCAGGCCATCCAAGATATAGGAGCCTGAACCGTAAAGAAGATTTTTAGCTGAAACTGTGGTCCTTGGTGATAAAATATGAGTCAGCGGCTACCCATTTTTGAGAATAAAAAAAGCATTTCAAGAAACACAAAATTAATATCCATGGCTCCTGATGATATATTGAGGTCTTATGAAGCGAAACAATCAGTCTGTGCAAGAAACTGAACATTAGTTACAACATTATTACCTGAGGCAAATGGTCCAGTGATGTCAAGTGATGTCCGTTTCGCGAACTAATCATTCTTTTGAACCGGTTCTTTTTGGTGAACTAGTTGAACCACTTCACCAAATCGAACTGCACTGTCTGAAACAGTTTACGGCTTGAGCAGCACACATCTACAAGTTACTCAGTCAAACTCACTTTCAGTCAGTCCGACTCTAAATGTGCTAAAATATCAGCGTTTATGATCCTATGATAGTGTGTTTTGATAGCTCATTCAGTGCTCTTCTTTACTGTTCTACTCAAGAAAAAAAGTCACCTATACATCTTGGATGGACGGAGGGTGAGAAAACAGCAAATTTTCATTTTTGGGTGCACTATACCTTTTAAGTAGTAGAAACTTTACACTCTCTAATCTGACTAGAGAAGAGAGAAGTGTTTGGCAGAGGGAAGTCATCTGTACTTGACTATAATTGAGGCAGTGCCTGTGAGATGGGTGTGAAAATGTCAGTTCCCTGACAGCAGAGACAGTCTGAACCTGTCGCACTGGTAAAAAGCTAAATTATTTGCAACATTACGGGTGTGACTTCAAAATAAGAGCATGTATGTGAACAACACAAAATAATTGAAGTGAGTCACACCTAACAATATGTAAAAGGTGCGTTCAGGCCCTGCGGTGTGGTTTGTCTTCTGAGTTGGTACAAAATGGCAGCATGTACTTTCAAAGACACGAAGCTTGATAACATAAAGCAGTGAAAACATAAGGAACGCAACTCATCCTGCACCATCTGTGCTCCAGACATTAATGATGCATGAAATTGTGTGGTTTGTTTTCCTGTCAGTCACCTACAAGACTATAGCAATCATGGCAGCAAGTTTTGCAGGTGCAAACACCACTACATCTAATAAAAAAAATCTAGTTAACACTGATATTGTACACAGAAACTGAAATGACCTCATTAACTGGCTAGTTTGATCCAGCAGCAGCTCTCGGACGCTTTTCTCCCTGCCAAAGGAAAATCACAGAAAAATCCCTTTGTTTCAGTGCTAAATCAACTTTAAAAGCCATTGTTTCACAGACATTCCTCCAACGCTCAAGTCATTCGTTAGATGGACTAAAGTTGTTTTTTGACTAGCTGCTAGCTGTCCGCTAATTTCCCCTCTGCTGTTGCCGGTCTTGATCTCCGCTCACCCTCCAGTCGTCCCCAGAGACCTCAGACCGCCACATCCACTTCCTGTTTACACTCTGTGCAGTGGCCTGAGCCTTTCAGACTGCTGGAGGTACAAAACTGGGGCTTGTAAGAAAAAGAGGAAGGATTACAGACCGTTATAAAGTTGCTGAAAGCTTGTACAGCTTGTAAAGAGAAATGTTGCAAGCCACGTGTTGATGTAATTTTAATGTGTCAAGGTTTCCTGTCATACTTTAACAGAGAATGAAAAACTTTTAATGTCTGAACAATTTCAGCTGGTTTGTATTTGCTCAAATGTATAATCTTGAATTTGTTTTAACTTGGATTTATCAACCCTCTCTGGACACCTTGGCAATTGAATCGCCATTGGCTAGTAAATTTAGTTAGTTTACTTGCCAGACTGATATATATATATAAATATATATTTAACCGGGGTTTTTATATATATATATAAATAAAAACCCGGCAGTTCTTAAAAGCTTAAAAAAATCCAAAGGAACTCATTGTAGGAAAATACAAAAAAGAATATCGTTTACATGTATCGCGTCAAGTCTGCATGTATGTAAGACTATCTCGCTCTCTCTGCTCTCGCCAAAGCGACGGCGAGTCGTGCACTTCACACTAGAGTTCACGGTACGTCAAATACAGGTGCGCTGCACATCCATTGAGAGGAACTGAAAAATAGCACAGATCGCTTGACGGAGAGTGAAACTCTGAAGCGCTCAGTCAGAGTGTTCGGCGAGTGAAAATATGTCTGTGCTAAACTTATACTTAGCCTCCAACTCACACACTGACGAGTAAAATCTGAGAATTTATTAGCCATTGGCTAATATTAGACATCGTTTAGTCGCCCAGAGTGAAGATTTAGTCGCATATGCGAGTGATTTAGGCTACTCGCAATGTAGAGGGTTGTTTATGAACATTAAAGTTTGCGAAACTGAATTAAGTAAAGGAAAATGTACAGTCAGCTGATGATTATTGCTAAATAAACACCAGCAAAGTAATGAGGTCAACCTGAAAGCGTTTAGTTTATGATAATGACCATCTGAATGTATATCGTCATATTTATTTCATAGCTACTTACCAAATTAATACGTGGACATGAAATATTGATTTGAGTTAAAAAATATTTCATTATGTGAGAAGAAATTGATCGTGGAATAAGAAACATTAAACTTCAGTATCAATTGTGACAACGTTAAATAAAAATACTTAAGTTATATAAAATAATATATTACTTAACAAATAAGATTAAAAAAGTAAGATATTTTAAAAGAAATTAATACTTTTGTTCAGCAAGAATGCATTAAATTGTTTAAAATTGACAGTAAAGACTTTTTACATTCTTACAAAAAGAACTTTCTATTCATCAAAGAATCCTGAAAAATATAAAAAATATTTAATATTAAAAATATGTTTTTCCACAGCATACTAAGCAGCACAACAGTTTTAATTATTATTTTATTACATTTATTATTATTATTAATAATAATAATAAATTACATTTGAAAATATATTAAAATAGAATTATATTTATTTATTATTATTATTATTATTTTATTTTTTATCAAATGCAGCCTTGGGTGAGCACAAGAGACTTCTTTCAAAGACATTTAAAAAATCTTTCTGATCCCAAAAATTTTAACAGTAACAAGTTACCAAATAAGTAAACTATATAATATTTAACTGCACTATGTCACTTTTTTGTGATCATAAGATAGAAATATGCATTACAGAAGACAGAATATGGGACAGGAGAGCAGGAATAGCCACATGCCTTGGCGCCTATGCTGTCCTCTACTACACCTGTTTATCTCCGTCATTTCCTGTGCTTGTTCTGTGGTTCCTGTTTTGCATCAGTCCCTCTCCCAAAGCTTCCATACTCCCTTCAACTCCTCCTCCCTTTGTGTCTTCCTCCATCCCTTATTCCCTAACTCTCATCTTGGCTATAAATCAGAACATTGTGCATCTGTCATAGCAGGCCTGCAAGCTACGTTCGAGCCAATGACCTGCGAAAGGCAGAGCTGCGTGGATACTAATGAGTCTCAGTCAGCATGTTGAATCCAGCTCGGGGACCGACTCGTCCCTTTCCCTCCGTTCTCTATTAGAGAGCAAGAAACAAAGCTGGAGAAAGCGACGCCCTGTCCCAGAAGGTTTTTCCTTGAAGTCAGCGCCCACAGCTGAAAGCTTCGGCTGTATTTTTAGCCTGTGTTCTCTTGTTTACCGAATGCGTGTTTTGGTTTAGCACGTTTGCATTGAGGGTGTGCAGGGGAAGTGGGCGCTGTTGCTGTGTCCTATTCAAGCAACTCACAGTAGGCTAAAACTGTTAGATGGCCTTCTTTAAATGAATGGACAGTCTTTGTAATGGGTCTTTGCTGACAGTCCAATACTTTCCCTGCTTTCAGAGCTTCCCAGGAGGCTGCACACTGTGTCCCCATTAGACTAGGGGCAGAACGTTTTTCAGTTCTTTACTTTTTACTTTTATAAGCTTAAAGGGTTAGTCCACCCAAAAATGAAAATTAGGCCATAAATTACTCACCCTCAAGGCATCCTAGGTGTATATGACTTTCTTCTTTCAGACGAATCCAGTCAGAGTTATATTAAAAATTGTCTTTGATCTTTCAAGCTGTTTAATGGCATTCAGCGGGTGTTACAGTGCTTCAGTCCAAAAGAAGTTAAATAAAAAGCGCCCCTCAATTAAAGAAAAGTGTCTCACACGGCTCCGGGGGGTGAACAAAGGCCTCCTGTAGCGAATCGATGTGTTTTTGTAAGAAAAATAACCATATTTAAAACGTAATAATCAATTTAATCTAGCTTGCGCTCACTGTTGTAAACGGAAGCAGTTCCGGGCGGATGACATATAAGTTCGGCGTTGCGCATGCGCCGCTCAGAAGTGACGCACGCGGAAGCGCAGGGGAGAGATCAAAACAAAACAACGGTCACTAATTA
>NW_015557099.1:201904-202154 GCF_001515605.1 Sinocyclocheilus anshuiensis | reverse complement strand
TTCAGACGAATCCAGTCAGAGTTATATTAAAAATTGTCTTTGATCTTTCAAGCTGTTTAATGGCATTCAGCGGGTGTTACAGTGCTTCAGTCCAAAAGAAGTTAAATAAAAAGCGCCCCTCAATTAAAGAAAAGTGTCTCACACGGCTCCGGGGGGTGAACAAAGGCCTCCTGTAGCGAATCGATGCGTTTTTCTAAGAAAAATATCCATATTCAAAACGTAATAATCACTTTAATCTAGCTTGCGCCAA
>NW_015557099.1:197143-201724 GCF_001515605.1 Sinocyclocheilus anshuiensis | reverse complement strand
GTCACTTATTAGAAGTACAAAACGAGGATTTGTAAAGATGAATGTCAGAGGATTTCGATATAAGCCAAGAGGAGACTGGTTTTCCTTTGCTAAAGTAAGGAAACTTTGCTTCCTTTGCTCCTGTTAACAAACGTTGGTTTTCACGAGAATCACCGGCGCATGCGCAGTGCTGAACTCATACGTCATCAGCCCGGAACTGCTTCCGTGTTCAACTGTTGGCGCAAACTAGATTAAAGTGATTATTACGTTTTGAATATGGATATTTTTCTTACAAAAACGCATCGATTCGCTACAGGAGGCCTTTGTTCACCCCCCGGAGCCGTGTGAGGCACTTTTCTTTAATTGAGGGGCGCTTTTTATTTCACTTCTTTTGGACTGAAGCACTGCAACACCTGCTGAGTGCCATGAAACAGCTTGAAAGATGACAATTGCCACGAAACAGCTTGAAGACAATTTTTAATATAACTCCGACTGGATTCGTCTGAAAGAAGAAAGTCATATACACCTAGGATGCGTTGAGGGTGAGTAATTTATGGCCTAATTTTCATTTTTGGGTGAACTAACCCTTTAACACAAATGGCAAACCTCTTAGTAAATCGAACTGTCCAGCTGTCCTATCACTTGGGGCTGAAAAAAAAAAAAAAAAAGAATCCTGCTGTTAATATTTTTCCATTCATTTATTTCCATTCTGAACTTGTGAGAGCAACATAAAAGGGCTTGAACAACTTATATTTTAAATGTCAAACTTTGGGGTCGGAAGGATTTTTAAAATATTTTTGAAAGACGTCTTCTATGGTCACCAAGGCTGCATTTATTTAATCAAAAATAAAGTAAAAACAATAATATAGTTAAATATTATTTACATTTAAAAAAATAAATTTTAAAATACAGTTTTTAAAATAATTTATTATACTATAGTGTAAAATATAAAATAATATTAAATATAATTTATGATTTGTATTTTTTAGGACTCTGAGTAATATTGTGACATATTATTAAAATATAAAATAATAATAAAATATAATTTTAATAATCTATTATATTAAAATATAAAATAATGTAATTTATCATGATTTGTATTTTTTAGGACTCTGAGTAATATTGTGACATATTATTAAAATATTAAATAATAATAAAATATAATTTTAATAATCTATTATATTAAGATATAAAATAATGTAATTTATCATGTTTTTATTTTTCAGTATTCTGTGAATTGTACTGTACTGTAATTTTGTGAATTATAAAAAAAAGAAGAAAAAAAAAAAGTTTTTTTATTTTAATATATTTAAAATGTTTTTGTAATTTATTTAAATGATATAATTTAAATTCTATTCTATTCTATTCTATTAGAATAGAATAGAATAGCATTTATTTGAAATAGAAATCTTTTGTTAAAGTATAAATGTTTTGTGTCTCTTTTTACTGCGACTTTTTAATTGAATTTCATTCATCCTTGCTGTATAAAATTATTTATTTCTTTCAAATTAATAAATAAACAAACAAATAAATAAATCTTACTGACCCCCAACTTTTGAACATTAGTGTATATCATTACAGTACATATATACATACATTTCAATGTGAAATTACAAACAATGCTGTTCAAACGTTTGGGATCAGTACGATTTTTAATGTTTTTTAAAGATGTTTCTTATGCTAATCAAGGCTGATAAATTCAGCTTTGCATGACATAAATAAATTAAATTATATAGTATATTAAAATACAAAACCATTATTTTAACTTGTAATAATATTTCACAATTTTACTGTTTTTTTCTGTATTTCTTATCAAATAAATGCAGCCTTGATGAGCATAACAGACTTCTTTAAAAAACATTAGAAATATTACTGATTCCAAACTTTTGAACAGCAGTGTATGTTTTCTGTGCATTAGGAGATATATTATTGCTTCACATCCTTTGACACAATAGCTGTGTTTCAAAACCTAGTGAGCTGCCTTTACAGAGCTATACCTAAACAGCAGTTTCCTAATTTAATCTGAATCTTCATTAGAATTTGGCCACAAAGATGTCTCATAGAAGGCAGCATAATCATCTATGCCTTTGATGCCTTAAAATGTTGTGTAGGTAGGCAGCTCACTTGGTTTTAGAACAGAACTAATGACTTCCTTTGGTTGAAAAATAAAATACTGTTGTGTTGTTCATTCAGCATCTTTCTTTAGATCTCTTATGGTGTTCATCGTCTCTAGCATCAGACCTACAGGATAAAATGCTTATTGTGTTGTCTGGATTATATCAACCAGTTGCAAGTATGATGTAACATTCTCAGGATGATAATCAGAGAGGATCATGCATGCCACAAAATCATTACGCAACAGGTGATCACAGAATCTGCAGGGAAAGTCAAAAATATTGCTGAAAAGTTCAAAGGAGTACTTGAGAAAATCAACCTCAGGCTTTAGAAAAGACTGAAGGGAAGAGACGACTGTATAAATTATGGTAGTTCAGTCATTATATACTCTCTTGTTGTTCAAAACCTTTATGATTGTCTTTTTCTTTTTTTTTTTCCATATGTGGAGCACAAAACAAGTTTTGCTGAAATATTAAAAAAAAAAAAAAACTATTGAAAATTGTCACAATTCACTATACATATGTGTGTGTATACAGTGCCTTGCGAATGTATTTATACCCCTTCATTTTTTTCACATTTTGTTTTGTTGCTGCCTTATGTTAAACTGCTTTAAATTAGTTTTTTTCCACAACAATCTACACTCCATGCACCATAATTGTCAAGCAAAAAAACAGGTTTTTAACATCTTTGCAAATTTATTGAAAATAAAAAGCTAAAATGATTCCATTGCATAAGTATTCATACCCTTATCTGGGACAGTTGAAATTTAGCTCAGGAGCATTCATTTTGCTTGTAGATATTACTACACTTGAAGCAAAAAAAGACTTGAGACTGTAAAGGTGCTTCAGCTAAATATTTAGTTAAGGGTATGAATATTTATGCAATGTACTTATTTCAGTTTTTTTATTTGTAATAAATTTACGAAGTTGTGACAATTCTGTTTTTGCTTTGTCAGTATGGTGTATGGAGTGTAGATTGATGTGGAAAAAAAGTCATTTAAAGAAGTTTATCATAAGGCAGCAACATAACAAAATGTAAAAAAAAAATGAAGTGGTATTAATACTTTCGCAAGGCACTGTATATATATATATATATATATATATATAAAGAATTGATACAATAAAGAAATAATAATCATCAAAAGTGACAGTTGTCACGATTCGCCTACTGTGGCGGAAACGAAGGAGTGCGGAGACGAAGAGGATTACCATTCAGTAGTCTTTATTCTTTAAAACACTGGAGTACACACGGAACAGGCAGGAACTCACACGTGGGACGAGGGGTAGATGTACAATTCTGGACAAAGACAGACTGCACAGACTCAAATAAGGGAAACACACCTGGGATCAAATGAACAATCAATCAGGACAGGAACAGGAAGGAAACCAAACATGAGCATAAAATGAACATGGAGCATATAGGGGAGGAAAACACAGGACAGGAACACAGGCCTGACAACAGTAAACACATTCACATTGTTACAAAAAATATATATTTCAAATAAATGCTGTTTTTAATCTTTCTAATAAAATCCTATTAAAAAAAAATCATCCAAAAATGCCATCACAGGAATAAAATACATTTTAAAATATATTCATATGGAAAATAGTTATTTGAAGACTGAAGAATACTATGAAAATACATGAATGAAATATTATTACAATTTAAAATAACTGTTTTTAATAAAATAAATAAAGTTTTGATGAGCATATACCATATATATAGCATAAAGACAACTAAACTGCATTCTGTGGAAGATAAAAAGTGACTCTGGTTTTGTTCAAACTGGTATTTTCTGTATGATGAAAATCTTCTTGAACTTCACTGGAATGTGAAGCTTAACAAGTATGATGTAAAATACTCTGACGCTGCATGAGACTTCACAAGCACATGTCAGACGGAGAGTTCAGCCAACAGACTCTGACATGTCACTACCTTTCTCCAGGCCTGACTATCATATGTAATGATAAAAGCACGGTAAAAGCACATATGTTGTTGTTGTTGTTGTGCATGATTGAACTTTTGGCACACAGAGCTGCAGTCTAGTCATAAGTCTTACCTGAAATACTACATAACAGTGATATAACACTGTGTTCTGGCTGTGCTTCAAGGCTGTGTTTCCATGCAGAAGAGCTCACAGGCATGCTGGCATTATATAAGGGGACAAACCGGTTGCAAGCTGACTTGAGGCAGTTTAGCAAAACAGCCGAGGATCAAAACTGTCATGCAGAATGAATTAGAGTTTATTTCAAGTTTGAAACATCAGACAAGTGACAGTGAGGCTGGCGGCTTTGCCTGCTCTATATTCTTGCTAAATTTCTTTGGTTTTTTTTTTTATTTTGTAAAGATATGTACACAACAAAATGACCTTGTTTGTGTGTGTGTTTGTGTGGTGTTCACATTACGCAGGTGACAAGGACTACATTCCAAATAGAAACCATGTGAAGTCAAGGATTTGATTAAGAAGTAAGATTCCAGCCTGTATGT
>NW_015557099.1:177774-197130 GCF_001515605.1 Sinocyclocheilus anshuiensis | reverse complement strand
ATATATATATATATATATATATATATATATATATATATATGTATATATACTGTATATACAGAGCTGTATTGTAGTATTGTAGTTAGTAACGTAATCCATTACATGAATCATGACACATTTTAGGTGATGTAATCAGACTACTTTTTGATTCATTTTAGATTACATTTGACTTAAGTTGTTTATCACATTTATTTAAATATGCTAATCTTGTAACATATACATAAAAATACAAAGAATGAGAAAATATATTCCATTCCCATTGCAATGCATTAAACATTACATTACATTATCAAAGTTTCCCAAACTGGGGTTTGTAAAGGAACTGCAGGGGGTTTAATTAATTAAATCATAAACAAATTTTCTAAAAATGTAAAATTAAAAAAATAAGAATTTTAAAATAGCATTAATCAAAATAAAACATTTACTGAGAAAGATGCAGATGACCAAAAAGTTTGCGAATACATTACATGTAAATAAGAAATAATGTGAATTTGTGCATTTTAAAATTGTGCATTCTTTGTGTGAATGTCCACAAAACTGGAAGACTTTCTGAATGTATAAGCAGTAGGCTATTTTAGAAAGGAACTTTTAAAAGATGAAAAAGAGGAATTAGGGAAAATCAATAAATTATGGACAATGAGGCTGGCGGCTTTGCCTGCTCTATATTCTTGCTAAATGTCTTGTGTTTTTTTTTTTATTTTGTAAAGATATGTACACAACAAAATGACCTTGTTTGTGTGTGTGTTTGTGTGGTGTTCACATTACGCAGGTGACAAGGACTACATTCCAAATAGAAACCATGTGAAGTCAAGGATTTGATTAAGAAGTAAGATTCCAGCCTGTAAGCAGTAGGCTATTTTAGAAAGGAACTTTTAAAAGATGAAAAAGAGGAATTAGGGAAAATCAATAAATTATGGACAATGTATTGCTATTGTGTAAATAATATGTAATCATGTAATCAATAAAAAGTAACTGTAGTCTGATTACGAGTATTTTAAAAATAATCCGAAACTATAATAGTATCTCAGTGATACTTAAATAACACTGGTTTAAATGTATATTATAAACAAACATTATACATTTTATATTTTGGGTTCAGTGAGATTTTTACTGTTGTTCAGATACTGCAAAGATGCTTTAAATTGATCAAAAATTAGATTAAACAAATACGTAATGCTACAAAAGATTTTTATTCCAAATAAATGCTGTTCTTTTAAACTTTTCTTATTCATCAAATAAAATCCACAAAAAGTACTGAGCAGCACAATTTTTTTTAACATTAATAATAATTTTAAAAAATGTTTCTCAAGCAGCAAATCAGCATATTAGAATGATTTCTAAAGGATCATGTGATGCTGAAACCTGGAGTAATGATGCTGAAAATTCACCTTTGCATCACGGAGATAAATTACATTTTAAAATATATTCAAATAGAAATTGTAATGAAATTTAAAAATATTTTAAATCAATAAATGCAACCTTGGTGAGCATAAGAGACTTCAGTAGATATCCTCCTCTCAGTATGTAGAAGCGGTGAACACTGCGTTGGGACCCTGTGAATCAAATCATGACTTGTTTGTTTACAACGTTCACAGGAAATCTGAATGCAAGGAAACAGGAAGGAAGTGATGGTGATTTACTTTAAAACAGTCTCCCTCTGTCTCTCTACATTAGCAGTGATGGAAACTTTTCTGAACAATGCAGCAGGGGATTTAGTAGAGATGTTGCTTTTTTTGTCACCAGCCACATATTGTTGACATTTCTGAATGTATTTACAGTGCATCCCAACATTTCCGGTTGTATACCTTCAGTAAAAGTTTGCTTGACATTATTTCTACTGTTCCAGCTCTATATTATTTTCCAGGGGTAAAACCTATAAAAATAATTGTGGTTAAAGTCATTTTTCAGTTCAGTAAAGAAAATGGTATAGAGCTGGAACAGTCAAAAAGAATTTAAGGGGTGTACATTACGTCCCACTTAATTCCGTAAAGAATTACTCTCGATGCCAGTGAGGTCTTTTATTTTACTTTACTTTGCTTTACTTTACTTTGTTACTTTAATTCATTTTATTTTACTTTGTTTTACTTTATTTTGCTTTGTTTTATTTTATTTTATTTTACTTTTTGATTTGACTTGACTTGACTTTACAATGAGACCAGGAATGTGTATTAAGTTTCCGCATAACTGCATTCGTACATTCGTGTGAAACTACAAGAGGGAGATAGTATAACAGTGCAAATTAAAGAGGTGTGCATTACTACTCGGTTTCAGGAAACATTGCTTTTGATGACTGACATCGATGAAGTAAGTTCTTCACTTCTCATCCTCTGATCTGCTTAGCTGGATTTTTCGGGCTATTTGTCAACATGAGCAAACAAAGTGAATCACTTCATATCCAAGAGTTACCATGATTTTGCCAAGTAAGATGTTCCTGGACTAACATCTTTTTTTGTTGGTCCTGGACCAAAGCTTCTTAACTGTCTCCTATCCCAACCCTAACAATAAATCACAGCTAAAATCAGAGGGAAATAAACGACTGATAAGAATGCTGTTCAAGTTTCAACCTCAACCTCAATTTTGCTGTAAAATTCTCAGGGATTTGAATGTTGAACTTTTAGACCACAGGCCATATGCTGCTGAGTCATCTGTTAGAATTACTCAGCATGAACTGTTGTCTTGTTGCAAAATCCTCAAAGCTATACCACAGAGGAAAGCCCCAAACTCCTAAACTGGTCTTTGATGGGTAATGCAAAGACTTCCACCAGATTTTTCCATCGTAGCAGACTTTCGCCTGCGTTTACTTGGTTTGCACTCCTACAAACCAGCAGCACATCAAAGAGATGGAACAATTCTGTCATCATCTCACCCTCAAGTTGTGCCGAGAACAGATTTTGAAGAATGTGGGTAACCAAATAGTTTCTGGTCCCCACTGTCTTCTGTAGTATGGACAAAAAATATTATGCAAGTCAGTGGGGACCAGAAACAGTTTGGTTGCTCACATTCTTCAGAATATCTTCTTTTGTGTTCAACAGAAGAAAGTAACTCGTACGGGTTTGGAAGGGTGAGTAAATGATGAAAGAATTTTCATTTTTGGGTGAACTATCCCTTTAAAGCCAAACTATCCTGTTAATACTCAAGCAGCTTCAGATTGCAGATAATGTTCTTGTATATGTGTGTATTAGCAAAGGTACAAGCTTTTATTGGTGTTTCTGCTATTTAATCTTTGTTGGATTGTAAGGCACTATTTGTAAATCTGCTTTGGGATGATCGGTATGGTGAAAAGCTCTGTACAAGTACTCAAAATGACCCTGCTTGGCATAATGATCTTGTTTTGGTCTTGAGCAAGTTATCTACTGATGTTTGTGTGTCTGTTTGTTCTCAGTATATACAGTGGTAAAAATAAAATCCTAATATTACATGTAGTAAAATAAACTGTGACTGGGCGGTGTGATGCTGTCTGGACATGATCTATTTTTATGTGCTTGCACAGCACATGGCTTTGTGCCTCTGTGCTGTCTCTGACACTTAATTGTTATTATTACTTTGACACACTGTTTTGAATCTTTTATTTATGTATGTATTTATTTATTTACATTATATATTTTTATGGTGTCATTTGTTTTATTTTATTATTTTGTTTTATTTATTTTATTTAAAAAATATGATATAAAAATGTATTAATTTAATTTAATTTAATTTTTAGGAACACACCCCTGTATAGGCACAAACCTAGTCTTTCTAAAAAAAAATGACTATAATTATTATGATATATAATATATTATGAATATAATTTTTTATTATATATAAATAAGATTTTTTTATAAATATAATTTTTTATACAATATAAATATATTTTTTATATTTTGTTGTTGTTTCTGTCATGTAATGGTTTTGTAAGATGTTTAATTATTTTATTTTACCAAACAACTTGGACATTTAGATGTATTTGATGTTATTTTGTAATTTTTTTAAATTCCTTTTCTGTATAGGAACAATAAATAAAAAAGGACTTAACATTTTTTTGTTGTTTGGTTTGTTGTTTAATTTAATTTAATTTAATTTAATTAACAGCTAGTTAACTGATGTAGGCGTAAGCTTTGTCACAATAAATTGTATATCATTCAAAACATCTCAAAAGTCAACTATGCCATTTATTATTTGCAGTGAGAGAGCTGTACGTTAATGTGTTATTTCATTTCAAGAGACCTGACATGCTGCTTTGCATCATATTTTTTTTTATTAACTTCAGTAACAGTTGATTCTTGTCTTTTTTTGATTGCACGTGACTGAGCAGGTGCCGTGTTGAGTCCTACAAAACACACATTGGCCAAGTGGAAATAAAATATGAGCCCTTGGAGAGATACATTTCCATGGAATCTCCCAATCTAAGTGTGCAGATTGCAGTGTTTCTTCCTGTTTTCCTGTTATTATTCCATTTCCTGTCTGTAAGTAGAAGGATTAAAATAGCCATACTAAAATGTATTGCTCTCTGGGGGAACCATTTGTGTAGAAGACATTTAAGAGAGGAGCCTCTTTCTTAGTGCAGGCCCCTATAGTGCTAAAACTTCATGAGCTCTCTGAGACGATGCCACTGACTCATGAAAAGGTGGGCATGACAGGAACAGGATGTGAAAGACAAACTCTGTGACTGCGTATGTATTGATGACACCCAGACTAAGAGCATCGCGATAACAATTGTTTGCACTCTCGCCTTGTTTTTGAAATGACAATATTGTTTGGAGCCCTCGGTGGTGAACATAAAGCTCTGACAGATGGAAAACAATCTCTATCTCTCCTCGAAATGAGATTGTGGGTGGAAAATCTGTTGGTTCTCACCAAATTTCCAAAATCATGCTAATTGTTTTCTCTGTGTAAAAGCAGCCTTTTCCTATATATATTACAAGTTGGACCTTTTGATGTTTTTTGTTTTGTTTTGTTCTGTATATAAATAAAAAAAAAGGATAGAACTTTTTTTTGTCTAACTATTGCTGCAAGTTCCGTTGAACTAATGACAGTAAAGACGGAACTTATGACTATAGTTGTTTTTGGGAAACTTATCCCTGTATAGACACAAACCTAGTCTTTATAAATAAAAAGACAACATTTTTTGTTTTGTTTAGTATTTTTGTTGTTGTTCTTGTTTCTGTCATGTTGTAATGGTTTGTAAGATGTTTAATTATTTTGTTTTAACAAACAAGTTTGACATTTAGATTATAGATTAGATAGTATTTGTCTATGCATATGTTATTTTGTATTTTAAAAGCCATTTTCTGTATAGACACAAACCTAGTGTTTATAAACAAAAAAGGACTTCACAGTTTTGTTTTGTATTTTTGTTGTTGTTGTTCTTGTTTCTGTCATGTTGTAATGGTTTCTAAGATGTTTAATTATTTTGTTTTACCAAACAAGTTTAAACAAACCTTTTGATGTATTTGACCGATTTAAATGAAACTATGACAGTTTGCTTGCTAAATAAATAAATAAATAAATGGGATCAAAATAAAGCAATATGATTCTGTAATAAAAACAATTGCCACGGATGGGTTACTGTGATGACATTGCATATTTAAGGCTTGTGCATATGCACCAATGCAAAATGTGACGCAAAACATCAGGGAATCCTGTGTGTTTATGTGTGAGAGAGAGCGAGGGAGAGGGAGACTGTGGGTGAGTTGTTCTTTTCTTAGACAGGTGTAACAGGAGACTAACCTGTGCGACTGCATGGCTTTAAACAATAGCATGCATTATTTAAGTTCATATTGCTTTCAATGGCCATGCCAAACCCTGTCTCAGCAGAAAAACTACAGTGATGCAACACCACAAAATAAAAGCACATTAAAAACAGAATTCCCTTGCGGAGGCAGATATCAAGATTTTAACATTTGCCTCTCGCTATTTATTTAGTTAATCAACACAGTTGATGCATTCCAATAATGCGCTTTCTTTCATTTAATTTCACGCATGAGCCATTAAATCAATTAGGCACTTTTCTATTAGAGCACCAGAGACAAAGTTCACTTCAAGATGGATTTTACATTAATGAAAAATGGGGGACTTTGACTTTCAACATGAAACTTTCTACACTGAATTTTGTTTTAAATTGAAGGATCACATATTAAAAAGTTGCATCTTTTTTGCACACATTTGCATACAAAACTTGCTTAATATATTTAAAACAACTGCAAGATCTACTCTAGAAAACTGGAAGAACCAAATGATCCTTATTAATTTTTGAATAAAGCTCATTTCTTAAATGCGTCCATGACCTACATTGTTTATGAAGTATGCTGGCATATCTGTTAATGCATCTGCAATTGAACGTACATTTTGAGAATTGCAATTAATAAGCTCCATAAAGGAAGTACCAGCATAGAAGCTGAAATGCATTTTATTAATAGGTTTCCTTGCTGCATGGGCCAATTATATTACATGCAGGCTCATTTTAGCATACCCATTTATTGTTCTGCCCTGTGTTGTACCGTTACATATGCATATGGAAGCTTTTTATGGTGTATGCCATGGAGGTGGGAAACTGAGAGCAAAGGATGATTGGAACTGCTTTGATGCTTTAACTGCTGAAAATATTAGAGCATATTATGATGTCTAATAAGGAAGTAGGTTTGTTTCTCAACTACAAACAGTTATTTTACCCCCATTAAATTCAGTGACAGTTCATTGGTCTAATAATGAGTTTAGCATATTATGAAATTGTTTATTTATATTCTGCTTGTGCTTCTCCACCATAATTTTTAACTTGTTTGCAGATCTGAAAGGAGGCCACAGAACATGTACAGTAATAAAGAGCTGCTTGTTTATGCCACTACTGCTGTAGGAAGTGACAGCTCTGCCAGTATTATTAACACTCCCATCAACACTCTCACCGCAGGGAATATGCAGCTCCCCCTCAAGTGGCAATGGAAAACGTGCCAGCTATTGTGAGATTCCGAAGGGAGCGTAATACAGTGCCTGTATGCTTCTGAAAGTGCACTTGAGAGCAAGACAGGTAAATGAGACAGCAAATTTAAAGAGCTAAGCCTGTTTGGAAGTTCAGGTTACCGTTGGGCTGGACTGAAAAATCTAATTTGGTGTTCCCAGTCAAAATTTACCGGCCTGTAAATGTTTCATTATGCTATATTATCACCAAATATTTGGATTCAGTCTTCTTGTCAATTTGTTTTATTTCAATTAGCACAGGTTTAAAATTTATTTTTGGAACAGATTGATTGTAGGCCTCATTAATCGGAGTTTATGCACCTCAGGTTTTGAGGGAACACTGCCAAAATTATCCACAAAAAAGTGAGGTGCATAAGCGCAGATCAACGAGGCCTATGCCCAATCAGTTCCAAAAAGAAATTAAACCTGTGCTAAGTGAAAGAAAACAAGTTGACAAAAGATTGGCAATCACTAGTGTGGGACCAAAATTCCCCCAAAAGTATAACAATTATTAAAATATTGTAATACCCTGTGTTAGCAAAGTCAGTACGTTTTAGTCTAATGCAGTAACAAGAAAATCCTCTATGGGTCAAAATGACCATCAGTCAAAAACAACTCTACTTGACTTTAGCTAACATAGCAGATAATGTTTGACATCGATGTACATTTTACAATTTTATTGGTGTTCACAGAAACAAACCACATTGTTTAAAAAATAATGTATTTTGTTTACACATTATGTATTTAATATATACATCTCTGTACATCAGGAAAATTGTCTCTTTTGCACAGCAAAGATAAAACATTTATGTCTGCAAGAACATATATCAAAACAATGTTATGCACATAAATAATAACATAATACTTGTCTGAATTCCACCACAGTGCAAAATTAAAAAAGGGGGGAAAATATGAATGGAACATCCTGAAAGGAAAGTAGTTTTGTAACTCATTCAGTTAGTTTAGACACCACAAAGTCTGAGTTACATATTTCAGGACTGTTGCTTCTCAATTAAAAAAAAGAAAGAGAAGGAGAAACAGAAACAGAAAAAGGAAGAAAAAGCATTTCCTTGAGGGAAACTTATTAGGTAAACAAGATCATTCCTAAAACCTCTTACACCATAGAGAGGTTAAGCAGAGACTGTAAGCGTCTTATTGCGCAGAGCAACTCTGGTGCTTCCATCCAGACCCCTAATGAGGGATTATTGTGCAAGTGTCTGTTAAGTCCACAAACATTTCCATGGCTTGTGTCTCAAAACCTAGTGAGCTGCCTATCTTGACAGCATTTTGTGGGCACTCTGAATCAGCTGAACTCAAAAGTTTGCAGTGCAGGTTGTAACTTTGGCACCACTTTGATTTTACTTCCGGCGGCAATCAAATTTTAATAAACTTTTTAAATTTTTTTTACAGAGAGCAGCAGTTTTGGCCCAAACTTGATGTGTAGGTAGGCAGCTCGATAGGTTTTAAAACACACCCCGTGAATTCTAACGTTGCGCTTTCAAGTCAAGTGGATGAAATGGCACATTCGTGCACCCAAACGCGTTTCTTCTTTACCACGAAGCATCGTGTCTTTATTATATTCAAGAAAGGTCAGCCGACTTCTTGCATTTTCCTATCCACAGTGCCACTGGCAAGAGAAACGGTCTCTTGGTTGCTGTCTATGGAAGACTCGCTGCCTGTGCTCTCCCCAGACAGCAGGCGAGTCACCCTCAGATCGGCTTTTAGCATCTGCACGTCGTTCCCTATACTCATGGAGCCCAAGTCATTGATAATCTGGCACAGTTCTTGCTTGCCGTTGGCCACACAGTCGCTGACGGTGTCCAGAATATCCTCGCACTCAAAGTGCATGGCTTTCTCCTCCTCCTCCTCCCCGATCAGGTCCTCCGTGATGGAGCCCAGCTTGGGTGCGCTCCTGCTGCGCTCCACCGGGGGCTTGTAGTAACACTGTCCGTTTAGCAGCTTCCTCAGGGGCACCAGGGGAATCGTTTGCTCCCCGATTAACTGCTGTTGCTGGTGCCTGGCGTCGTCCCTTCTTTTGAGTCTTTTAAACTCGGCCAGCGCTGTCGCGGAGGTCTGGTAGAGGAGCAGCGCCATGGCCTTCGCCTTCTCCGGCTTGGACACCAGCACGGCGTGACAGCGCAGCATCACCGCCTTGTGCTTCATCTCGTGCCGGTAGATCCAGGCGAAGATCTTGGGAAGCCGCGGGTCTGCGACACAGTAGGTGATCCTGTGCAATAAATACAGGTGTCCTGGTCTCTTCGCCTTTTCGTCGACGTGGACCATGCGGATGCCCTGCGAGCTGATGGTCAGCTTCATCTTGGTGCCGTTCTTGCCCATCTCGCTCTTGCCCCAGATCTTACTGACGGCCACGTCTATGCATCCATCCCCCTTGGACTGGATGGTGGTGGCATTGCCCAGGTACAAGACTGTGTACGTGGGGTCCTCGCTGGTGATCTTCACCTTTTTCCGCTTGGATTTGAACATGCTCCCGACTCTGTTGAGCGCGCTTTCTGGGCAAGATTTGGCGAAGGAGGTGAGCGCAGAGTTGAGGCTCACGGCATAGCCCTTCTGCTTGGACTGCTGCTTGTCTTCCTCGATCAGCTCGAACTTGTTCTTCTTCCAAGGCAACATAATGGTCGTGTTGAGGAAAGTGAAGCTGCTAAGTCTACTCTGGTAATTCTATTACGCCTAAATTGTACCGCGAAACAGGCTGTAGTCATCTATAGGCTTGCTTTAAGACATTTTCAAAATTGCAGAGCACTTCATAGACCTGTGAGCGGAGGAGTCTCGCGTCGGACTCTAGGCTCGCAGCATCGCTAAAAACACACTGTACAGTACAAGCGAGAAACAGCGACTTATATATCGGAATGAACCACCTCAGCTTCACGGAGGGGTCGACAGAGTGAGGACGATACCAAAACCTGGGCTTAAAACTCTCTGGGATTTTGTACTCAGCTGTTGCTCATGTTTCCATGAATTTATTTATTAAGGATATTCATTTATTTATTTTAAGTGTTTCATATCGGCCTATTTGTTTTCATTTATGTATAGACTTATGCGCATGTCAATAAGTAAAGACATGATTTAATTTTGATAAGTTTGGGGCCAATAAAATGTTTTTCACAGCAAATATAATATTTACTGATTTCAATGTGAAAACAAGCACAAAACCTTCATTTAATTTATATAACGTTAAAATGTAATAGAGCCTGCAATATAAAAAGTAATGCAACCGTATACAACCTGATATTAGCCTATATGTAACAATAATACTATTTAATTATTATTTAATTATTTAATCTCATTCCATCCTGATGATCCGACGGTAGCTACTCGCATCTCAGCATGTCTAACAGACATAATTAAATAGTGAAATTGTAAGCAGGCAACCTATAATATTTATTATTATTATTATAGGTTATATTACAAGTCTTAAATATATTAGTATTATTAATAATAATGATTATAGAATTATATAATAATAATGTATAATTAATAATTAAATATTTCTATTACTGAATGTATTAAAATGATTGTCCCGGCCTCGGCTACTAGAGAGGCGTGGAGAAGAAGGGTTTGGGGGAATCTGAAACTTGTTATGTGACGTCCTCTGCTGGTAGCAAGCGAACAGTCATCCGGAACTTTTTTAAGTGCTTACCTTTTCCGCGGACATATTTTAGTGAGACACCTGGGACAAACCAAAAGTTTAGCGACGATTTATCTTTTCGTTTTTTTTTTCCCTTCAGTCAGTTCTATCAACCTTTAAACTGTAAACATATGCGCTGGACTAAAATGAACGAACCTGAAAGAACATCAATTATATTCGGGATCTAAACGTATTAAGGCTCTGAAGAAGAAGTTAATCTCATAGACCATTCCGTATGACTTCCTTCCTCTACCATAACAAACATGTCACATGGGTGAAGTTCTGTCCGCTCTAATGTCCACGAACAGCTCACGGACACAGTTATATGATTGTTTAACCGTGTAAAAGTATATAAGATGGCAAAGAAGAAGACTCGTGGAGAGGGTTCGGGGTTGGGGAGAGCTTTAATAAAGGAGAGACTGAACGCAGGCCGTGGATACAGGAGAAACGACACATGGGTAAGAAATTGTGACAGTCTAATCCTAAAGTGTTTTACTTTTTCTTTCACATGTACCAGAATATTGCAGAGGTAATATGGCGCATTTATAAAATAAGATCAGAAAATATAACTTAATATTTTGTCACTTATACAAAAATAAATGAATAAAATAAAGCATACGATATGTGTAACAGAACCAAGTAATTTAAAAAGATTTTTTCCCCAGCTCAGACCATCAACACACAATATCAGTAAACCAAAACAAAACATGCATACTACAAATTATCTTGAAATTGAATGTTTTTCTTTATGCAAGAGGGAAACAGTTGGAGTGTTAACTTGATTCAGTGGATGTAAATCTGATGTATAATAATTGTTTTATGTCTTTTAGCTTCACACCAGTGAGCTGAATGATGGATATGATTGGGGTCGACTCAACCTACAGTCTGTCACAGAGCAGAGCTCTCTGGACGACTTTCTGGCCACAGCTGAACTTGCTGGAACTGAATTTGTTGCAGGTAAGTGTTTATTATATCTCTGGATAATTTGTACGATTATTTCTAGGAATCAGGTTTATTATCGTTAACTAAAACAATTAGAAATGTTTTTTATTAATTTAAATTAATTTGAAGTGAATAAAATACAATATACAATAAATATTAGAATCATATTATTTGAAAAGCTTCAACTAAACAATAATAAGAAATGTTGCAACTAACTGAAATAAGATGAAGGTGAATATTACTGGAAATAAATAAAAACTAAAACTGAAATAAAATAAACCTAAATACCAATATAAAAAAAAAGACTAATAAAAATGACAAAGCACATAACAAATGACAAAAATTGAACAAAAATTTAAATGAAAACTGAAAATATCAAAATAAAGACGAATGAAAAATAGAATAGTATATTAATAACACTAAAATAACACTGCTAGGAACAGAATAATAAATGTGTTATTTTTTTGCAGAGAAGCTGAACATAAAATTTGTCCCAGCTGAAGCGAGGGCCGGCTTGCTTTCTGCTGAGGAGTCCACACGACTGAAGAAACTCCATGAGGACAACAAACAGTTCTTACGAATTCCCCGAAGGTATGTTGTTGTGTAATTAAATGTGATTTCTATAAACCTGTATGAACGTTCCATTGATCTGTTGTAGATACACAATTACGCAAAAGCTAATTTATTCAGCTTTTTGCTTTGTCACTACAGGCCTCCTTGGGACGAGAGCACAAGCCCTGAGGTTCTGCAGCAAAACGAGAGGGACAGTTTCCTTATATGGAGAAGAGAACTGGCTCGGTGAATGTTTGATAAATTTAGTCCATATACACTAGCAAATCCAATTCTCTAACAGGATAGTGTTTGTGAGCAAATGCGATTTCTGTAATAGGTTGGAAGAGGAACAGAAGTTGATTCTTACCCCTTTTGAGAGGAATCTTGATTTCTGGAGGCAACTCTGGAGAGTCATTGAGAGGAGGTGAGCTTTTGCTTGCCTGATTAATACAATGGAGATTTCATTTGTGCTCTTCACTATCTAATCACACTTTGATGTAGGAATGATGGTTTCTTAGGGTACTATTTATTTTTTTGCTTTATCCTCAGTGATGTTGTGGTACAAATTGTTGATGCCAGAAACCCGCTTCTCTTCCGCTGTCTAGATCTTGTAAGTAACTGAGACATCAGACCAAAACAATTATACTCATAACTCTTTTTTTTTTTTTTAATCATGCTTTAATTTCTGTCTCCGTCAGGAAAAATATGTAAAAGAGGCCTCAGTTCACGAAGTAAACATGCTTCTTCTGAACAAAGCCGACCTGCTCACTAGAGAACAACGGCGAGCTTGGGCCCGATACTTCCAGAAAGAGGGGATCAGAGCAGTGTTCTGGTCTGCTTTAGCTGAGGCACAACGACTCGAGGCGGAGGAGAAGGTAATATATGGAGCTGGTCTGCAGTGATGCACTAAAAGTAATAGTAGTTGTTGTTAGTAGGATTGAATTTGGGCTTTGCAATTTTCAGGTAATTAAAAATGTAAAGAAAAAAAACAAGTGCATATTTAATTTTTTTTTTAAATGTTTTATTCATTCAAGAATTAAAAAAAAATAAATAAATGACCAAATATTTCACAAAAGTATTAAGCAGCACAACTGTTTCAACATTGATTATAATAATACTAATAATAGTAAAATGTTTCTTGAACAGCAAATCAGCATATTAGATTGATTTCTGAAGGATCTTGTGACTGGAGAAAATTAGACTTTGCATCACAGAAATAAATTACGTTTAAATATATATTAAAGGTGGGGTATGTATTTTTTCAAAAACACTTTAGAAAACTGAGTCGGGCCGAGTACCAAAACAAACTTGTAGCCAATCAGCAGTAAGGGGCATGTCTACTCATGATGTGGAGGAGAGAGCGCTCAGTGCACAGGACAGACATTAGCCAAGCCGAGTGACAGAAAGATAGAGATAGTGGATAAAAAAACAAAAGAGGAAAACGTCTGCGGAACAAAAGAAGGCTTATGATAAGGCAAGAAGTAGGACCTGTGTAAATATCGGATCAGCTTTCCAGCGCTGGAGAGAACTCAAGGAGCGGAAGGCCTGCGATCGGACGCCGAGGTTGCTTTGTTTCTTCTCGATAGGTGAGCTAGTCTGTCTACACTGGACGCGACAAAGCGACAGTTGAAAATCATTTAAAATTTGTGTCAATACATCATAAATAGAACGCAGCAGCAGTTTTCTGTCGGGGATTTGTCATGTCACGTCGCGCCGCATCCAGTGTAGACAGTATCACTGATTATAATGAGTTCTATAGTATTTTGTCGTGCCGCTTGCATCCGGTGTAGACACGGTGTAACATTGGTTTTGCTTTGTTTCACAGAACTAATCGTTGCCTGGGTTGCGTATGTATGTGTGGGGCGGAGCTATCAAAATAGGGGCGAGACCCTTTTGGGGTAGGGGCGTGTTTGTTTTGGTGATTTGAAATATCAACATTGGCTACCAGAAATCACTTACCCCACCTTTAAACTAGAAAACAATTATTTGTAATAACATTTCACAATATCACTGTATGTACTTGTATGTATGCATCAAATACATGCAGCCTTGGTGAGCATAGGGGAATTCTTTCAAAACCATATTTTTTCTAGGTTTCAGTGAACATTTTTGTTAAAGGGGTCATATGATGTTGCTAAAAAGAACATTTTTTTGTGTTCTTTATGCACCAAGAGCTTGTAACACTTCAAAGAGAAAGGAAAAATTTAAATCGCATCATATGACCCCTTTAATGATGCAAATGAATCTTTGATTTGAATTGATTCATTATTTTCGTAAGCATTGTTTCTTTTAAGGGAATCGAATGCCTGCTTTCATTACTCTGTTTCTCCTTCATGTTTGGTGGTTAAGGGAGAAGAGCTGATGGACCAAGAGGATCAGAGTGATACAGAACAGGAAGCAACCTCCAAAAATGTCACAGATCTTCATGAGGAAAATAGCACTTCACCTAATGAAGAGAAAGATGACAGTGAGCAAGAGGAAGAAGCGGAAAGTGAAGAAGGAAGAGTTTGTGTCGATGAGACAGAATGGCAGACATGCTCTGAGGAATCAGGAGACGAAGATCATGCTGAGGAGAAACCAGAATCCACAACGGTTTCATCTTTCTACAACTCCAGCCGTTTGTTACGCAAAGATGAGCTGCTGGAAATGTTTAAGTCTGTGCATTCTGGGCCGACCTGCAAAGATGGACAAATCACAGTTGGACTGGTGAGTTTAAATTACATTTCTACATTATATCATTATTCATATTTCAACTCTAAATTCTCTTAAAGGTGGGATATCCTAATGTTGGAAAAAGCTCTACCATCAACACCATCCTGAGGAATAAGAAAGTCTCCGTTTCAGCTACACCTGGACACACAAAGCATTTTCAGGTGAGTGTTTTCTAATTAATGAACAATGGGGGTATTGAAAATTAATTCTTGACATTTTTTCACGTTTTTGCCACTACATCACTCTTAGGGACAAATTACATTAGCTGTATACCAATAGGTTTCAAGCTATCAGAGTCAAGAATTTAGCAGTTAGCAATTTGGAAATCTATGAACGCGTCTGTTTATTCTTGGGCTTTTATTGACTGTTGGCGTTTCCACATGTTTCAGACTCTGTTTGTTGATCCTGGTCTCTGCCTGTGTGATTGTCCTGGACTGGTCATGCCTTCTTTTTTGTCCACCAAAGCCGAGATGATTTGCAGCGGGATCCTACCCATCGATCAGATGAGAGATCACGTTCCAGCCATCTCTTTGATAACCTTTTAAAACAGCAACGATAATGATAACTGCATTTTTTGCTTGATCTTTTAACACACTACAGTTTGAGGGTGGATGTTTTGGAGTCTCTTATGCTCACCAAGACAGCATTTATTTGATCAAAAATACAGTAAAAACACAAATATTGTTACCCTTAACCTAAATACGTATGTCAGACTATCCCTCGAACTGTGCTGGAGGGGACCTACGGAATCAACATCATCAGACCAAGAGAGGACGAGGACCCTGATCGAACCCCCACTTATGAGGAGCTGCTCATGGCATATGGATGTCAGTTCCATTTGCACTATGTACACATTAAGGAATTTCACAGCACGCTTACTGACCAATCATAATGTATTCTCTTCATGCAGATATGAGAGGCTTCATGACAGCACACGGCCAGCCAGACCAGTCAAGATCAGCCCGTTACGTTTTGAAAGACTATGTCAGGGTAAGTGCCTTTCGTTTGTCAATACCAGCTCTGAATTTTGTAGTTATGAACATGGAAAATGGGAGATGTTAACCTCTTCCTACCTGATTTTCTGCAGGGTAAGCTCCTTTACTGCCACCCTCCACCCCACATCAGCCCTAAAGACTTCCAGCCTCAGCATGCCAGGTTTGCCAGGCAGAGTGGAGGAGTCGAACAGATTGCTAGCGATGCTGACAAACCCTCAAAAGTCAAACGCATAGAGAACACAGTGGATAAACATTTCTTTCATCAAGTGAGATTCAACTCTTGAATGGGTTTATTTTGTGATAACGCCTGCCTGAACATTACATGGCCACTGAAAATGAAATAATTGATTTCAGTTTTGAAGTTGAATCCCTCACAGCACACATAATCTGTCATTTTTCATAGGAAAATGTGCGAGCACTGACCAAGGGTGTGCAGATGGTGATGGGTTATAAGCCCGGAAGTGGTCCTGTTGGGCCTGGAAACACAAACACAGAACAACAGACTGGGAAACCCTGGAAAAAACACGGTAACCGGAACAAGAAGGAGAAAGTGAGAAGACTCAACAAACATCTGGATGCATAATCCCTATACTAAGATGTTTATTGGATATACTCTTTAATGCAAAGACTTTAATTTCACCATGGCTTATACCAGGATGGGATTGATAAGTACTGCTGGACATTCCCCTTTGTATGAAATATCATCACTCATAATAATAAACTATCACTCTGTATTTTATCAGTGTATTGAATGAAAGAGAGTAATGGACACAAACAAATGCTAATAAATGAAGATCTCCTTATGATGTCCTTAAAAGTAATTTTGTTCTATACTAAAATTGTGGATTCCATTTTCCATTCCAGTAGAATATGTGGATGTCTAACAAAGCTGACAATGATAATATATTGACAATTTCTCAGTGCAATTCTCTCAAACTTATAATTAGTACTGCGTTTTTAAAATGTTCTCCAAGTTGTAATGCTATTTAAATATAAGATAGTATGGAATTGTCTGGTAGTAATAACCAAACGTTTGTAAATGACCTTTTTACGGGAAAGAATTGTTAATCTATAAGGGAACGTGTATATTTTGATTTCATTAAATCTGGCAAGTTTCTTACAACTTTTAATCACATATATTTTTTTAAGTATTTCTTGCCTATTCTCAGTGATAAAAGGTCTAATTACATGCATTTTGCGCGCACACACACACATATATGATAAAAAAGTAACATTAAATATTTCTGAACTTCTGAGTATTTTGATGTAAATAGGGATTTGCGAGTCACTTCACAGGACTGGCCAGCGTCCACTTTCTAACCGCAGCCTTACAGCCAATCAGCTGGATGGACGTCACATAGCGTAATTAATATGTATGAGCTAAGCATGTGGGCGTTACCTAAAAGATACAGGTGATTGACGGGTGGTTCAACTTCACTACCATCACTGCAGCTGGCAGCTAATGGTAGAAGTTAGAAACACAAACATTTTTTGAGAGTTACTTCTCCCTCGGTGGGTGACAGCATAAGTGAAACATATGGGTAAAATTATAGTCTTAGACATTGTCCAGCGATGGAGCCCAGAGTTTGTTAAAGGTCGTCTTTGGACATATGAAGTACATATTTGCATCTCGGCTGCTCTTTACGTCTTGTCTGCTTTGATATTACTGGTTTCCTGTTCACTCTTGGTGAGTGTCGTCGTGTGATTAAAAGTAGCCGAGGTGTGTAAATTGATTAACTTGTCGCAATAATAATAATAATCATCATTTGTCGCTCCCTTCCAGTCTTCTTTATCACAGATGCAAACGCGAAGCAAGAGTTTGGGTGATGAAGCAGTCTGCGCTGTGTATTGTTTCGTGGGGAACTTGTGCAGCGCAGTGGGCGCTTTGCTTTCCAAACAGTTTGATTTTCAGGTGAAAAATCATTTAAAGGTTATCAATTTCGCCGAGGAGTTTTATCATTACCTCGCCAACTTTTTTGTCAATGCCTGCCGATTGATATTTGACAATGACACCTACCGGCCGGAAAGTGTACTGTTCAACAGCATGATCATGCTTTATTTATTTATGATACCAGCAGCTGTTCACATTAGACCACTATTTTTCGGTAACCGCTTAATATGGCCTAATTTGACGATGAGTTTGAATATATCAATAAACTTTACATTACAAAGAGTTTCAGAGAGAGACTGGAATTTTTTTAATTAAATATCAGCTTTAATGCACTTATCAAAACAACAAAAGCAGTCAAATCTCAAATGCTTTTGTTTTGATTACAAAAAGAAGTGTTAAAATGTATCCTTTAATTTACAGTCTGCAAAGAGGTGGAAAAAATTCAAAAACACGTCAATAATTAATTTTTCACAAGCTCTGTATTAATAATAGTTAAACTGAACTACAGTAGTCAACATTTGAAGTGGATCAAAACCTTTCATCAAAGTTGTCCTAAAACCAAAACAATACCCGTTCTAGACTTAGCACAACTTTGATTAACTTTTTTTGATCCACTTCAAATGTTGACTACTGTCTATAAACTCTATAAACGGTTCCATTATAATCCACAAAAGGTATCATACCACAAGAAAATTACTCACTATTCTTTAAAAAGTAGTAAGGAGTATGCACTGTGTACTGGGCAGTAAGCAAGTATGCCGTTTCGAACACAGCCTAACATTCTAGATATAAACATTATAAACAGCCCATTTAAATGAAAGTCACATGTTCTGTCCATCTGTTTCAGATTTCTATGGCTTTGTATATGGCAATTTTGAATGTCATCCATTTCTTGTCAGTATCTTTCTCCATTTATTTATGGTATAAGTCTAAAAAAACATTAAAGTGTGACAAACATGCAAAAAAATAAGAAATCAGGAAGCGGGCCAACACTTTTTCACACCACTGTATGTATATATATATATATATATCACTCACTCACTGGTATAATTATGCTTTCAATCATGTCACAATAAATGACTTATCAATCATGTTCTCAAGGAAAGAAAATGAGAATGGTGTCCAGGAGAAGGAGGCAGAATTTTCTAGTTGTGTCTGCTGTTTGTAATGGGTGGCAGCGTTTACTTGGGTTTACCAGTCCATTCAAGTCCAATAATGGTATCTCCAACCATGAGGAGACCACTTGGAATGTTCCTCAATGTAAGTAAAGTAATTCTCAAAAGATTAAAGGTATGTATCATCATATCTGATACTATATGTAAACTTACACCATATGCAAAGTCACGCTTGCTTAAAGGGGTCATGATGCGATGTTGTGAAAGCGAAACTACTTTGTTTGGCCTTCCAAAAGAGGACGATTACCGCTTCGTCATGCCTGGAGCTGATCCGTGCTGGTCGCGCTGTCGATCGCCAGATCGGCTTGCACAGTGGACGAAGCGGAGTCCAGCCCGGGGTCGCCACATGTGGCTGCCGCAAGCCCTCCCGGCGCTCACTCAAGCCAGCCTCCGCTCACTCTACCCTGCCGTGTGTGACGCTGTGTTTCGTTGTGAAAGCGACTGTGAAAGCGAAACTACTTTGTTTGGCCTTCCAAAAGAGGACACGACTAGAAATCAGTGGTTAAGTTG